>NC_054496.1:27790670-28090670 GCF_017639515.1 Carcharodon carcharias
CGGTAATTCCACACTGTGAATCATGGTAATTCCACACTGTGAATCAGTAATTCCACAATCTGGATCATGGTAATTCCTCACTGTGAATCACGGTAATTCCACAATGTGGATCATGGTAATTCCTCACTGTGTGATTGACGGTAATTCCACTGTGCGAATCACGGTAAGTACACACTGAGAATCAAGGTAATTCCACAGTGCGAATCATGGTAATTGCAAACTGAGAATCACGGTAATTCCACACTTAGAATCACAGTAATTCCATAGTGTGAATCACGGTAATTCCACCGTGCAAATCACGGAATTACACAATGACAAATGACGGTATTCACAGTGCGAAACAACGGGTATTCCACACTGAGAATCGCGGTAGTACACAGTGTGCATCACGGTAAGACACACCGAGAATCACAGGTAATTCCACAATGTGATCTCGGCAATTACATTTCCACAGTGCGAGTTACGGTAATTCCACAGTGTGATTCGCGGTATTTCCACAGTGTGAATCACGGAAATTCCACATTGTGGGTCATGGTAATTCCAAACTGTGAATCACGGTAAATCCACATTGAGAATCAGGGTTATTCTGCAGTGTGAATCACGTGGAATAACCACACTGAGAATCACGGTAATTCCACAGTGCGAATCACGGTAATTCAACACCAAGAATCATGGTAATTCCACACTGAGAATCAGGGTAATTGCACAGTGTGAATCACGGTAATTCCACAGTGCGAATCACGGTAATTCCACACCAAAAATCACGGTAATTCCACACTGAGAATCATGGTAATTCCACACTGAGAATCAGGGTAATTGCACAGTGTGAATCACGGTAATTCCACACTGAGAATCATGGGAATTCCACACTGAGAATCACGTAAATTCCACAGTGTGATTCTCGGTATTCCACAGTGCGAATCACAGTAATTCCTCACTGAGATGGTAATTCCTCACTGAGAATCATGGTAATTCCACAATGTTAATCACAGTAATTCCACAGTGCGAAACACGGTACTTCCACAGTGTGAATCACACTAATACCAGAGTGCGAATCACGGTAATTCCACCGTGTGAACCACAGTAATACCACACCGAGAATCACGGTAATTCCACAGTGAAACCCGTAATTTACCACAAGTGAATCACGTTAATTACACAATATGATTCCCGGCAATCCCACAGTGCAAATTACAATAATTCCACAGTGTGAATAACGGTAATTCCACGTGTGATTCACGGTAATACTACAGTGGTTAATATGGTATTTCCACACTGAGAATGATGATAATTCCACAGTGTGAATTATGGTAATACCAGAGTGCGAATCACGGTAATTCCACAGTGCGAATCACACTAATTCCAAACTGAGAACCTTGGCAATTCCAAGCTGAGAATCACAGTAATACCACATGAAAATTATGGTAATTCCACAGTGTGAATCATGGTAGTACCACATTGAGAATCACGGTAATTCCACAGTGTGAATCACAGTAACACCACCATGAGAATCACGGTAATTCCACATTACTATCAGGAAATCCACACTGAGGGAATCACGGTAATTCCACAGTGCGAATCACGGTAATTACACAGTGTGAATCATGATAATTCCACAGTGCGAATCATTTTAATACATCACTGAGAATCACCGTAATTCCGCAGTGTGAATCACAGTCCTTACACACTGAGAATCATGGTAATTTAACAGAGTGAATCACGTTATTCCACAGTGCAAATAACGGTAATACCACACTGAGAATCAGGGTAATTCCACAGAGTGAATCACGGTAATACCACACTCAGAATCACGGTAATTCCATAAAGTGATTCACGGCAATTCCACAGTGCGAATTATGGTAATTACACAATGTGATTCGCGGTAATAACACAGTGAGAATCACGGTAATTCCACTTTGCGTGTCATGGTAATACCACACTGAGAATCACGGTAATTCCACACTGAGAATCATGGTAATTCTGCAGTGTGAATCACGGTAATACCACAATGAGTATCAGGGTAATTCCACACTGAGAATCACGGTAATTCTGCAGTGTGAATCACGGTAATACCACACTGAGAATCACGGTAACTCCACAGTATAAATCACGGTCATTCACCACAAGTGAATCATGGTTATTCACCTTGAGAATCAGGGGTAATTCCACACTGTGAATCAGGGTAATTCCACAGTGTGAATCACGGTAATTCCACATTGCGTGTCATGGTAATACCACACTGAGAATCAGGGTAATTCCACAGAGTGAATCACGGTAATACCACACTCAGAATCACGGTAATTCCATTACATGATTGACGGCAATCCCACAGTGCGAATTACAGTCATTACACAATGTGATTCACGGTAATAACACAGTGAGAATCACGGTAATACCACATTGCGTGTCATGGTAATACCACACTGAGAATCACGGTATTTCCACACTGAAAATCACGGTAATTCCACAGTGTGAGTCACGGTAATACCACAATGTGAATCAGGGTAATTCCACACTGAGAATCACGGTAATTCTGCAGCGTGAATCACGGTAATACCACACTGAGAATCACGGTAATTCCACAGTATAAATCACGGTCATTCCACACCGAGAATCATGGTAATTCCACACTGAGAATCAGGGTAATTCCACAGTGTGAATCACAGGTAATTCCACATTGCGTGTCATGGTAATACCACACTGAGAATCACGGTAATTCCACACTGAGAATCACGGTAATTCTGCAGTGTGAATCACGCTAATACCAGAATGAGATTCAGGGTAATTCCACACTGAGAATCATGGTAATTCTGCAGTGTGAATCACGGTAATACCACACTGAGAATCACGGTAATTCCACAGTATAAATCACGGTCATTCCACACCGAGAATCATGGTAATTCCACACTGAGAATCAGGGAAATTCCACAGTGTGAATCATGGTAATTCCACATTGCGTGTCATGGTAATACCACACTGAGAATCAGGGTAATTCCACAGAGTGAATCACGGTAATACCACACTCAGAATCACGGTAATTCCATAACGTGATTCACGGCAATTCCACAGTGCGAATTACGGTAATTACACAATGTGATTCACGGTAATAACACAGTTGAGAATCACGGTAAGTCCACATTGCGTGTCATGGTAATACCACACTGAGAATCACGGTATTTCCACACTGAGAATCATGGTAATTCTGCAGTGTGAATCATGGTAATACCACAATGAGAATCAGGGTAATTTCACACTGAGAATCACGGTAATTCTGCAGTGTGAATCACGGTAATACCACACTGAGAATCACGGTAATTCCACAGTATGAATCACGGTCATTCCACAGTGCGAATCATGGTAATTCCACAGGGCGAATCACGGTAATTCCACAGTGCGAATCATGGCAGTACCACACTGAGAATCACGGTAATACCATAGTGAGAATCACGGTAATTCCACTGTACGAAGCAAGGTAATTCCACAGTGTGAAACAAAGTAATTCCTCACTGTGAATCATGGTAATTCCACAATGTGGATCATGGTAATTCCACAGTGTGAATCATGGTAATTCCTCACTGTGAAACACGGTAATTCCACACTGTGAATCACAGTAATTCCACACTGTGAATCACTGTAATTCCACAATGTGGATCATGGTAATTCTCACTGTGTAACAACGTAATTGCTCACTGTGTAACCGGTAATTCCTCACTTGTGATATCACGCTGATTCAAACACGTGAATCACGGTAATTCCACAGTGAAAACTACGGTAATTCCACAGTGTGAATCATAGTAATACCACAGTGTGTATCGTGGTTAATTACACAGTGTGATCACGGTAATTCCACAGAGTTAATCACGGTAACTACACAGTGTGATCACGGGTAATTCCACAGAGTTGAATCATGGTAATTACACAGACGTGAATCACGGTAATACAAAAGTGCGAGTCATGGTATTACACACAGAGAATCACGGTCATTCCACAGTGCGAATCATGTAATACCACCACTGAGAATCACGGTAATTCCACAGTGTGAATCACAGTAATATCACACTGAGAATCATGGTAATTCCACAGAGTGAATCACAGTAATTCCGCAGTGCTAATCACGGTAATTCCATAGGGTGAATCATGATAATTCCACAGTGCGAATCACGGTAATACCACAGGGTGAATCATGATAATTCCACAGAGTGAATTCATGGTAATTCCACAGTGCGAATCACGATAATACCACAGGGTGAATCATGATTAATTCCACAGTGCGAATCACGGTAATTCCACAGTATGAATCACGGTAATTCCACAGTGCGAATCACGGTAATACCACAGTGCGAGTCATGGTATTACCACACAGAGAATCACGGTCAATTCCAGAGTGCCGAACCATGGTAATTCCACAGTGCGAATCACGGTAATTCCACAGTGTGAATCATGGCAATACCACACTGAGAATCACGTAATACCACAGTGAGAATCACGGTAATTCCACTGTATGAATCATGGTAATTCCACAGTGTGAAACAAAGTAATTCCTCACTGTGAATCACGGTTAATTCCACATAGTGGATCATGGTAATTCCACAGTAGTGAATCACGGTAATTACACAGTGTGAATCACGATAATTCCACAGTGCGAATCATGGTAATACCACAGTGCAAATCACGGTAATTACAGAGAGTAAATCACGATAATTCCACAGTGCAATTCAAGGTATTACTACATGGAGATTTGCGTTAATTCCACGGTGCGAATCACGGTAATTCCACAGTGCAAATCACGGTAATTCCACAGTGTGAATCATGGTAATACCACAGTGTGAATCACGGTAATTCCACAGTGCAAATCACGGTAATTAAACACTGAGAATCACGGTAATTCCACAGTGTGAATCGTGGTAATACCACAGTGCGAGTCATGGTATTACCACACAGAGAATCACGGTCATTCCACAGTGCGAATCATGGTAATTCCACAGTGCGAATCACGGTAATTCCACAGTGCGAATCATGGCAATACCAGACTGAGAATCACGGTAATACCATAGTGAGAATCACGGTAATTCCACTGTACGAAGCAAGGTAATTCCACAGTGTGAAACAAAGTAATTCCTCACTGTGAATCACGGTAATTCCACAATGTTGATCATGGTAAATCCACAGTGTGAATCACAGTAATTCCTCACTGTGAAACACGGTAATTCCACATTGTGAATCACTGTAATTCCACAATGTGGATCATGGTAATTCCACACTGTGAAACAAGGTAATTCCTCACTGTGAATCATGGCAATTCCAAACTGTGAATCATGGCAATTCACATGTTGATCATGGTAAATACACAGTGTGAATCAAGTAATTCCTCACTGTGAAACATGGTAATTCCACACTGTGAATCACAGTAATTCCACACTGTGAATCACTGTAATTCCACAATGTGGCTCATGGTTATTCCACCACTGTGAAAACAAGTTAATTCCTCACTGTGAATCATCGGCTAATTCCAAACTGTGAATCATGGCAATTCCACACTGTGAATCACGGTAATTCCACAATGTGGATCATGGAAATTCCTCACTGTGAAACAAGGATAATTCCTCACTGTGAAAACACGGTAATTCCTCACTGTGAAACACGCTAATTCAACACAGTGAATCAATGGAATTCCACCAATGAAATTTACAGTAATTCCACAGTGTGAATCATAGTAATACCATAGTGTGTATCGTGGTAATAACAGTGTGAATCACGGTAATTCCACAATGTGGATCATGTAATTCCTCACTGTGAAACAAGGGTAATTCCTCACTGTGAAACAAGGTAATTCCTCACTGTGAAACACGGTAATTCCTCACTGTGAAAGATGGTAATTCCACACTGTGAATCATGGTAATTCCTCACTGTGAAACACCATAATTCCACAATGTGGATCATGGTAATTCCTCACCGTGAAACAAGGTAATTCCTCACTGTTAAACACGGTAATTCCTCACTGTGAAACACGCTAATTCAACACTGTGAATCACAGTAATTCACAATGAAAATTACGTAATTCCCACAGTGTGAATCACAGTAATACCACAGTGGTGTATCGTGGTGAATACACAGTGTGAATCATGGTAATTCCACAGAGTGAATCACAGTAATTCCAGAGTGAATCATGGTAATTACACAGAGTGAATCATGGTAATTACACAGAGTGAATCACGGTAATACCACAGTGCGAGTCATGGTATTACCACACTGAGAATCACGGTAATTCCACAGTGCGAATCACAGTAATTACACACTGAGAATCATGGTAATTCCACAGTGTGAAATCACAGTAATTCCGCAGTGCTAATCACGGTAATTCCATAGGTGAATCATGATAATTCCACAGTGCGAATCACGGTAATACCACAGGGTGAATCATGATAATTCCACAGAGTGAATCATGGTAATTCCACAGTGCGAATCACGATAATACACAGGGTGAATCATGATAATTAACAACAGTGCGAATCACGGTAATTCCACAGTATGAATCACGGTAATTCCACAGTGCGAATCATGGTAATACCACAGTGCTAGTCATGGTATTACCACACAGAGAATCACGGTCATTCCAGAGTGCGAACCATGGTAATTCCACAGTGCGAATCACGGTAATTCCACAGTGTGAATCATGGCAATACCACACTGAGAATCACGTAATACCACAGTGAGAATCACGGTAATTCCACTGTACGAATCATGGTAATTCCACAGTGTGAAACAAAGTAATTCCTCACTGTGAATCACGGTAATTCCACAATGTGGATCATGGTAATTCCACAGTGTGAATCATGGTAATTACACAGTGTGAATCACGATAATTCCACAGTGCGAATCATGGTAATTCCACAGTGCAAATCACGGTAATTACAGAGAGTAAATCACGATAATTCCACAGTGCAATTCAAGGTATTACTACATGGAGATTCGCGTTTACTCAGTGTGAATCATTGGTAATACCACAGTGTATGAATTCACGGTTAATTCCACAGTGCAAATCACGGTAATTCCAACACTGAGAATCACGGTAATTCCACAGTGTGAATCACGGTAATTCCACAGTGTGAATCGTGGTAATACCACAGTGCGAGTCATGGTATTACCACACAGTGAATCACGGTCATTCCACAGTGCGAATCATGGTAATTCCACAGTGCGAATCACGGTAATTCCACAGTGCGAATCATGGCAATACCAGACTGAGAATCACGGTAATACCATAGTGAGAATCACGGTAATTCCACTGTACGAATCAAGGTAATTCCACAGTGTGAAACAAAGTAATTATCACTGTGAATCACGGTAATTCCACAATGTTGATCATGGTAAATCCACAGTGTGAATCACAGTAATTCCTCACTGTGAAACACGGTAATTCCACATTGTGAATCACTCTAATTCCACAATGTGGATCATGGTAATTCCACACTGTGAAACAAGGTAATTCCTCACTGTGAATCATGGCAATTCCAAACTGTGAATCATGGCAATTCCACAATGTTGATCATGGTAAATACACAGTGTGAATCACAGTAATTCCTCACTGTGAAACATGGGAATTCCACACTGTGAATCACAGTAATTCCACACTGTGAATCACTGTAATTCCACAATGTGGATCATGGTTATTCCACACTGTGAAACAAGTTAATTCCTCACTGTGAATCATGGCAATTCCAAACTGTGAATCATGGCAATTCCACACTGTGAATCACGGTAATTCCACAATGTGGATCATGGAAATTCCTCACTGTGAAACAAGGAAATTCCTCACTGTGAAACACGGTAATTCCTCACTGTGAAACACGCTAATTCAACACTGTGAATCAATGTAATTCCACAATGAAAATTACAGTAATTCCACAGTGTGAATCATAATAATACCATAGTGTGTATCGTGGTAATTACACAGTTTGAATCACGGTAATTCCACAATGTGGATCATGGTAATTCCTCACTGTGAAACAAGGTAATTCCTCACTGTGAAACACGGTAATTCCTCACTGTGAAAGATGGTAATTCCACACTGTGAATCATGGTAATTCCTCACTGTGAAACACCATAATTCCACAATGTGGATCATGGTAATTCCACACTGTGAATCACGGTAATTCCACAATGTGGATCATGGTAATTCCTCACCGTGAAACAAGGTAATTCCTCACTGTTAAACACGGTAATTCCTCACTGTGAAACACGCTAATTCAACACTGTGAATCACAGTAATTCCACAATGAAAATTACGGTAATTCCACAGTGTGAATCACAGTAATACCACAGTGTGTATCGTGGTAATTACACAGTGTGAATCATGGTAATTCCACAGAGTGAATCACAGTAATTCCAGAGTGAATCATGGTAATTACACAGAGTGAATCATGGTAATTACACAGAGTGAATCACGGTAATACCACAGTGCGAGTCATGGTATTACCACACAGAGAATCACGGTAATTCCACAGTGTGAATCAGAGTAATTACACACTGAGAATCATGGTAATTCCACAGAGTGAATCACAGTAATTCCGCAGTGCTAATCACGGTAATTCCATAGGGTGAATCATGATAATTCCACAGTGCGAATCACGGGAATACCACAGGGTGAATCATGATAATTCCACAGAGTGAATCACGGTAATTCCACAGTGTGAATCACGATAATACCACAGGGTGAATCATGATAATTCCACAGTGCGAATCACGGTAATTCCACAGTATGAATCACGGTAATTCCACAGTATGAATCACGGTAATTCCACAGTGCGAATCACGGTAATACCACAGTGCGAGTCATGGTATTACCACACAGAGAATCACGGTCATTCCAGAGTGCGAACCATGGTAATTCCACAGTGCAAATCACGGTAATTCCACAGTGCGAATCATGGCAATACCACACTGAGAATCACGGTAATACCACAGTGAGAATCACGGTAATTCCACTGTACGAATCAAGGTAATTCCACAGTGTGAAACAAAGTAATTCCTCACTGTGAATCACGGTAATTCCACAATGTGGATCATGGTAATTCCACAGTGTGAATCATGGTAATTCCACAGTGTGATTGACGGTAATTCCATAGTGCGAATCATGGTAATTCCACAGTGCAAATCATGGTAATACCACAGTGTGAATCACGGTAATACTACAGTGCAAATCACAGTAATACCACTTTGAGAATCACGGTAATTCCACAGTGTGAATCATGGTAATACCACAGTGTGAGTCACGGTAATTCCACAGTGCAAATCACAGTAATTCCACACTGAGAATCACGTTAATTCCAAAGTGTGTATCACGGTAATTCCACAGTATGAATCACGGTAATACCACAGTGCGAGTCATGGTATTACCACACAGAGAATCACGGTCATTCCACAGTGCGAATCATGGTAATTCCACAGTGCGAATCACGGTAATTCCACGGTGCGAATCATGGCAATACCACACTGAGAATCACGGTAGTACCACAGTGAGAATCACGGTAATTCCACTGTACGAATCAAGGTAATTCCACAGTGTGAAACAAAGTAATTCCTCACTCTGAATCACGGTAATTCCACAGTGAAAACTACGGTAATTCCACAGTGTGAATCATAGTAATACCACAGTGTGTATCGTGGTAATTACACAGTGTGAATCACGGTAATTCCACAGAGTGAATCACGGTAATTCCACAGAGTGAATCACGGTAATTCCACAGAGTGAATCACGGTAATTCCAGACTGAATCATGGTAATTACACAGAGTGAATCACGGTAATACCACAGTGCGAGTCATGGTATTACCACACAGAGAATCACGGTCATTCCACAGTGCGAATCATGGTAATACCACACTGAGAATCACGGTAATTCCACAGTGTGAATCACAGTAATTACACACTGAGAATCATGGTAATTCCACAGAGTGAATCAGAGTAATTCCGCAGTGCTAATCACGGTAATTCCATAGGGTGAATCATGATAATTCCACAGTGCGAATCACGGTAATACCACAGGGTGAATCATGATAATTCCACAGAGTGAATCATGGTAATTCCACAGTGCGAATCACGATAATACCACAGGGTGAATCATGATAATTCCACAGTGCGAATCACGGTAATTCCACAGTATGAATCACGGTAATTCCACAGTGCGAATCACGGTAATACCACAGTGCGAGTCATGGTATTACCACACAGAGAATCACGGTCATTCCAGAGTGTGAACCATGGTAATTCCACAGTGCGAATCACGGTAATTCCACAGTGTGAATCATGGCAATACCACACTGAGAATCACGTAATACCACAGTGAGAATCACGGTAATTCCACTGTACGAATCATGGTAATTCCACAGTGTGAAACAAAATAATTCCTCACTGTGAATCACGGTAATTCCACAATGTGGATCATGGTAATTCCACAGTGTGAATCATGGTAATTCCACAGTGCAAATCACGGTAATTACAGAGAGTAAATCACGATAATTCCACAGTGCAATTCAAGGTATTACTACATGGAGATTCGCGTTAATTCCACGGTGCGAATCACGGTAATTCCACAGTGCAAATCACGGTAATTCCACACTGTGAATCATGGTAATACCACAGTGTGAATCACGGTAATTCCACAGTGCAAATCACGGTAATTCCACACTGAGAATCACGGTAATTCCACAGTGTGAATCACGGTAATTCCACAGTGTGAATCGTGGTAATACCACAGTGCGAGTCATGGTATTACCACACAGAGAATCACGGTCATTCCACAGTGCGAATCAAGGTAATTCCACAGTGCGAATCACAGTAATTCCACAGTGCGAATCATGGCAATACCAGACTGAGAATCACGGTAATACCATAGTGAGAATCACGGTAATTCCACTGTACGAATCATGGTAATTCCACAGTGTGAAACAAAGTAATTCCTCACTGTGAATCACGGTAATTCCACAATGTTGATCATGGTAAATCCACAGTATGAATCACAGTAATTCCTCACTGTGAAACACGGTAATTCCACACTGTGAATCACTGTAATTCCACAGTGTGGATCATGGTAATTCCACACTGTGAAACAAGGTAATTCCTCACTGTGAATCATGGCAATTCCAAACTGTGAATCATGGCAATTCCACAATGTTGATCATGGTAAATCCACAGTGTGAATCACAGTAATTCCTCACTGTGAAACATGGTAATTCCACACTGTGAATCACAGTAATTCCACACTGTGAATCACTGTAATTCCACAATGTGGATCATGGTTATTCCACACTGTGAAACAAGTTAATTCCTCACTGTGAATCATGGCAATTCCAAACTGTGAATCATGGCAATTCCACACTGTGAATCACGGTAATTCCACAATGTGGATCATGGAAATTCCACCCTGTGAAACAAGGAAATTCCTCACTGTGAAACACGGTAATTCCTCACTGTGAAACACGCTAATTCAACACTGTGAATCAATGTAATTCCTCAATGAAAATTACAGTAATTCCACAGTGTGAATCATAGTAATACCATAGTGTGTATCGTGGTAATTACACAGTGTGAATCACGGTAATTCCACAATGTGGATCATGGTAATTCCTCACTGTGAAACAAGGTAATTCCTCACTGTGAAACAAGGTAATTCCTCACTGTGAAACACGGTAATTCCTCACTGTGAAACATGGTAATTCCACACTGTGAATCATGGTAATTCCTCACTGTGAAACACCATAATTCCACAATGTGGATCATGGTAATTCCACACTGTGAAACAAGTTAATTCCTCACTGTGAATCATGGCAATTCCAAACTGTGAATCATGGCAATTCCAGACTGTGAATCACGGATATTCCACAATGTGAATCATGGTAATTCCTCACCGTGAAATAAGGTAATTCCTCACTGTTAAACACGGTAATTCCTCACTGTGAAACACGCTAATTCAACACTGTGAATCACGGTAATTCCACAATGAAAATTACGGTAATTCCACAGTGTGCATCACAGTAATACCACAGTGTGTATCGTGGTAATTATACAGTGTGAATCACGGTAATTCCACAGAGTGAATCACGGTAATTCCAGAGTGAATCATGGTAATTACACAGAGTGAATCATGGTAATTACACAGAGTGAATCACGGTAATACCACAGTGCGAGTCATGGTATTACCACACTGAGAATCACGGTAATTCCACAGTGTGAATCAGAGTAATTACATGCTGAGAATCATGGTAATTCCACAGAGTGAATCACAGTAATTCCGCAGTGCTAATCACGGTAATTCCATAGGGTGAATCATGATAATTCCACAGTGCGAATCACGGGAATACCACAGGGTGAATCATGATAATTCCACAGAGTGAATCACGGTAATTCCACAGTGCGAATCACGATAATACCACAGGGTGAATCATGATAATTCCACAGTGCGAATCACGGTAATTCCACAGTATGAATCATGGTAATTCCACAGTATGAATCACGGTAATTCCACAGTATGAATCACGGTAATTCCACAGTGCGAATCACGGTAATACCACAGTGCGAGTCATGATATTACCACACAGAGAATCACGGTCATTCCAGAGTGTGAACCATGGTAATTCCACAGTGCGAATCACGGTAATTCCACAGTGGGAATCATGGCAATACCACACTGAGAATCACGGTAATACCACACTGAGAATCACGGTAATTCCACTGTACGAATCAAGGTAATTCCACAGTATGAAACAAAGTAATTCCTCACTGTGAATCACGGTAATTCCACAATGTGGATCATGGTAATTCCACAGTGTGAATCATGGTAATTCCACAGTGTGATTGACGGTAATTCCACAGTGCGAATCATGGCAATACCACACTGAGAATCACGGTAATACCACAGTGTGAATCACGGTAATACTACAGTGCGAATCACAGTAATACCACTTTGAGAATCACGGTAATTCCACAGTGTGAATCATGGTAATACCACAGTGTGAGTCACGGTAATTCACAGTGCAACTCATAGTAATTCCACACTGAGAATCACATTAATTCCAAAGTGTGTATCATGGTAATTCCACAGTATGAATCACGGTAATACCACAGTGCGAGTCATGGTATTACTACACAGAGAATCACGGTCATTCCACAGTGCGAATCATGGTAATTCCACAGTGCGAATCACGGTAAAACCACAGTGCGAGTCATGGTATTACCACACAGAGAATCACGGTCATTCAAGAGTGCGAACCATGGTAATTCCACAGTGCGAATCACGGTAATTCCACAGTGTGAATCATGGCAATACCACACTGAGAATCACGGTAATACCACAGTGAGAATCACGGTAATTCCACAGTACGAATCAAGGTAATTCCACAGTGTGAAACAAAGTAATTCCTCACTGTGAATCACGGTAATTCCACAATGTGGATCACGGTAATTCCACAGTGTGAATCATGGTAATTCCACAGTGTGATTGACGGTAATTCCACAGTGCGAATCAAGGTAATTCCACAGTGCAAATCATGGTAACACCACAGTGTGAATCACAGTAATACTACAGTGCGAATCACAGTAATACCACTTTGAGAATCACGGTAATTCCACAGTGTGAATCATGGTAATACCACAGTGTGAGTCACGGTAATTCCACAGTGCAAATCACAGTAATTCCACACTGAGAATCACGTTAATTCCAAAGTGTGTATCATGGTAATTCCACAGTATGAATCACGGTAATACCACAGTGCGAGTCATGGTATTACCACACAGAGAATCACGGTCATTCCACAGTGCGAATCATGGTAATACCACAGTGCGAATCACGGTAATTCCACAGTGCGAATCATGGCAATACCACACTGAGAATCACGGTAATACCACAGTGAGAATCACGGTAATGCCACTGTTCGAATCAAGGTAATTCCACAGTGTGAAACAAAGTAATTCCTCACTGTGAATCACGGTAATTCCACAATGTTGATCATGGTAAATCCACAGTGTGAATCACAGTAATTCCTCACTGTGAAACACGGTAATTCCTCACTGTGAAACATGGTAATTCCACACTGTGAATCATGGTAATTCCTCACTGTGAAACACCATAATTCCACAATGTGGATCATGGTAATTCCACACTGTGAAACAAGTTAATTCCTCACTGTGAATCATGGCAATTCCAAACTGTGAATCATGGCAATTCCACACTGTGAATCACGGAAATTCCACAATGTGAATCATGGTAATTCCTCACCGTGAAATAAGATAATTCCTCACTGTTAAACACGGTAATTCCTCACTGTGAAACACGCTAATTCAACACTGTGAATCACGGTAATTCCACAATGAAAATTACGGTAATTCCACAGTGTGAATCACAGTAATACCACAGTGTGTATCGTGGTAATTATACAGTGTGAATCACGGTAATTCCACAGAGTGAATCACGGTAATTCCAGAGTGAATCATGGTAATTACACAGAGTGAATCATGGTAATTACACAGAGTGAATCACGGTAATACCACAGTGTGAGTCATGGTATTACCACACAGAGAATCACGGTAATTCCACAGTGTGAATCAGAGTAATTACACGCTGAGAATCATGGTAATTCCACAGAGTGAATCACAGTAATTCCGCAGTGCTAATCACGGTAATTCCATAGGGTGAATCATGATAATTCCACAGTGCGAATCACGGGAATACCACAGGGTGAATCATGATAATTCCACAGAGTGAATCACGGTAATTCCACAGTGCGAATCACGATAATACCACAGGGTGAATCATGATAATTCCACAGTGCAAATCACGGTAATTCCACAGTATGAATCACGGTAATTCCACAGTATGAATCACGGTAATTCCACAGTATGAATCACGGTAATTCCACAGTGCGAATCACGGTAATACCACAGTGCGAGTCATGATATTACCACACAGAGAATCACGGTCATTCCAGAGTGTGAACCATGGTAATTCCACAGTGCGAATCACGGTAATTCCACAGTGCGAATCATGGCAATACCACACTGCGAATCACGGTAATACCACAGTGAGAATCACGGTAATTCCACTGTACGAATCAAGGTAATTCCACAGTATGAAACAAAGTAATTCCTCACTGTGAATCACGGTAATTCCACAATGTGGATCATGGTAATTCCACAGTGTGAATCATGGTAATTCCACAGTGTGATTGACGGTAATTCCACAGTGCGAATCATGGCAATACCACACTGAGAATCACGGTAATACCACAGTGTGAATCACGGTAATACTACAGTGCGAATCACAGTAATACCATTTTGAGAATCACGGTAATTCCACAGTGTGAATCATGGTAATACCACAGTGTGAGTCACGGTAATTCACAGTGCAAATCACAGTAATTCCACACTGAGAATCACGTTAATTCCAATGTGTGTATCATGGTAATTCCACAGTATGAATCACGGTAATACCACGGTGCGAGTCATGGTATTACTACACAGAGAATCACGGTCATTCCACAGTGCGAATCATGGTAATTCCACAGTGCGAATCACGGTAAAACCACAGTGCGAGTCATGGTATTACCACACAGAGAATCACGGTCATTCAAGAGTGCGAACCATGGTAATTCCACAGTGCGAATCACGGTAATTCCACAGAGTGAATCATGGTAATTAGACAGAGTGAATCACGGTAATACCACAGTGCGAGTCATGGTATTACCACACAGAGAATCACGGTCATTCCACAGTGCGAATCATGGTAATACCACACTGAGAATCACGGTAATTCCACAGTGTGAATCACAGTAATTACACACTGAGAATCATGGTAATTCCACAGAGTGAATCACAGTAATTCCGCAGTGCTAATCACGGTAATTCCATAGGGTGAATCATGATAATTCCATAGTGCGAATCATGGTAATACCACAGGGTGAATCATGATAATTCCACAGAGTCAATCATGGTAATTCCACAGTGCGAATCACGATAATACCACAGGGTGAATCATGATAATTCCACAGTGCGAATCACGGTAATTCCACAGTATGAATCACGGTAATTCCACAGTGCAAATCACGGTAATACCACAGTGCGAGTCATGGTATTACCACACAGAGAATCACGGTCATTCCAGAGTGCGAACCATGGTAATTCCACAGTGCGAATCACGGTAATTCCACAGTGTGAATCATGGCAATACCACACTGAGAATCACGTAATACCACAGTGAGAATCACGGTAATTCCACTGTACGAATCATGGTAATTCCACAGTGTGAAACAAAGTAATTCCTCACTGTGAATCACGGTAATTCCACAATGTGGATCATGGTAATTCCACAGTGTGAATCATGGTAATTACACAGTGTGATTGACGGTAATTCCACAGTGCGAATCATGGCAATACCACACTGAGAATCACGGTAATACCACAGTGTGAATCACGGTAATACTACAGTGCGAATCACAGTAATACCATTTTGAGAATCACGGTAATTCCACAGTGTGAATCATGGTAATACCACAGTGTGAGTCACGGTAATTCACAGTGCAAATCACAGTAATTCCACACTGAGAATCACGTTAATTCCAAAGTGTGTATCATGGTAATTCCACAGTATGAATCACGGTAATACCACGGTGCGAGTCATGGTATTACTACACAGAGAATCACGGTCATTCCACAGTGCGAATCATGGTAATTCCACAGTGCGAATCACGGTAAAACCACAGTGCGAGTCATGGTATTACCACACAGAGAATCACGGTCATTCAAGAGTGCGAACCATGGTAATTCCACAGTGCGAATCACGGTAATTCCACAGAGTGAATCATGGTAATTAGACAGAGTGAATCACGGTAATACCACAGTGCGAGTCATGGTATTACCACACAGAGAATCACGGTCATTCCACAGTGCGAATCATGGTAATACCACACTGAGAATCACGGTAATTCCACAGTGTGAATCACAGTAATTACACACTGAGAATCATGGTAATTCCACAGAGTGAATCACAGTAATTCCGCAGTGCTAATCACGGTAATTCCATAGGGTGAATCATGATAATTCCATAGTGCGAATCATGGTAATACCACAGGGTGAATCATGATAATTCCACAGAGTGAATCATGGTAATTCCACAGTGCGAATCACGATAATACCACAGGGTGAATCATGATAATTCCACAGTGCGAATCACGGTAATTCCACAGTATGAATCACGGTAATTCCACAGTGCAAATCACGGTAATACCACAGTGCGAGTCATGGTATTACCACACAGAGAATCACGGTCATTCCAGAGTGCGAACCATGGTAATTCCACAGTGCGAATCACGGTAATTCCACAGTGTGAATCATGGCAATACCACACTGAGAATCACGTAATACCACAGTGAGAATCACGGTAATTCCACTGTACGAATCATGGTAATTCCACAGTGTGAAACAAAGTAATTCCTCACTGTGAATCACGGTAATTCCACAATGTGGATCATGGTAATTCCACAGTGTGAATCATGGTAATTACACAGTGTGAATCACGATAATTCCACAGTGTGAATCATGGTAATTCCACAGTGCAAATCACGGTAATTACAGAGAGTAAATCACGATAATTCCACAGTGCAATTCAAGGTATTACTACATGGAGATTCGCGTTAATTCCACGGTGCGAATCACGGTAATTCCACAGTGCAAATCACGGTAATTCCACACTGTGAATCATGGTAATACCACAGTGTGAATCACGGTAATTCCACAGTGCAAATCACGGTAATTCCACACTGAGAATCATGGTAATTCCACAGTGTGAATCACGGTAATTCCACAGTGTGAATCGTGGTAATACCACAGTGCGAGTCATGGTATTACCACACAGAGAATCACGGTCATTCTACAGTGCGAATCAAGGTAATTCCACAGTGCGAATCACGGTAATTCCACAGTGCGAATCATGGCAATACCAGACTGAGAATCACGGTAATACCATAGTGAGAATCACCGTAATTCCACTGTAAGAATCATGGTAATTCCACAGTGTGAAACAAAGTAATTCCTCACTGTGAATCATGGTAATTCCACAATGTTGATCATGGTAAATCCACAGTATGAATCACAGTAATTCCTCACTGTGAAACACGGTAATTCCACACTGTGAATCACTGTAATTCCACAGTGTGGATCATGGTAATTCCACACTGTGAAACAAGGTAATTCCTCACTGTGAATCATGGCAATTCCAAACTGTGAATCATGGCAATTCCACAATGTTGATCATGGTAAATCCACAGTGTGAATCACAGTAATTCCTCACTGTGAAACATGGTAATTCCACACTGTGAGTCACAGTAATTCCACACTGTGAATCACTGTAATTCCACAATGTGGATCATGGTTATTCCACACTGTGAAACAAGTTAATTCCTCACTGTGAATCATGGCAATTCCAAACTGTGAATCATGGCAATTCCACACTGTGAATCACGGTAATTCCACAATGTGGATCATGGAAATTCCTCACTGTGAAACAAGGAAATTCCTCACTGTGAAACACGGTAATTCCTCACTGTGAAACACGCTAATTCAACACTGTGAATCAATGTAATTCCTCAATGAAAATTACAGTAATTCCACAGTGTGAATCATAGTAATACCATAGTGTGTATCGTGGTAATTACACAGTGTGAATCACGGTAATTCCACAATGTGGATCATGGTAATTCCTCACTGTGAAACAAGGTAATTCCTCACTGTGAAACACGGTAATTCCTCACTGTGAAAGATGGTAATTCCACACTGTGAATCATGGTAATTCCTCACTGTGAAACACCATAATTCCACAATGTGGATCATGGTAATTCCACACTGTGAAACAAGTTAATTCCTCACTGTGAATCATGGCAATTCCAAACTGTGAATCATGGCAATTCCACACTGTGAATCACGGAAATTCCACAATGTGAATCATGGTAATTCCTCACCGTGAAATAAGGTAATTCCTCACTGTTAAACACGGTAATTCCTCACTGTGAAACACGCTAATTCAACACTGTGAATCACGGTAATTCCACAATGAAAATTACGGTAATTCCACAGTGTGAATCACAGTAATACCACAGTGTGTATCGTGGTAATTATACAGTGTGAATCACGGTAATTCCACAGAGTGAATCACGGTAATTCCAGAGTGAATCATGGTAATTACACAGAGTGAATCATGGTAATTACACAGAGTGAATCACGGTAATACCACAGTGCGAGTCATGGTATTACCACACAGAGAATCACGGTAATTCCACAGTGTGAATCAGAGTAATTACATGCTGAGAATCATGGTAATTCCACAGAGTGAATCACAGTAATTCCGCAGTGCTAATCACGGTAATTCCATAGGGTGAATCATGATAATTCCACAGTGCGAATCACGGGAATACCACAGGGTGAATCATGATAATTCCACAGAGTGAATCACGGTAATTCCACAGTGCGAATCACGATAATACCACAGGGTGAATCGTGATAATTCCACAGTGCGAATCACGGTAATTCCACAGTATGAATCACGGTAATTCCACAGTATGAATCACGGTAATTCCACAGTATGAATCACGGTAATTCCACAGTGCGAATCAGGGTAATACCACAGTGCGAGTCATGATATTACCACACAGAGAATCACGGTCATTCCAGAGTGTGAACCATGGTAATTCCACAGTGCGAATCACGGTAATTCCACAGTGCGAATCATGGCAATACCACACTGAGAATCACGGTAATACCACAGTGAGAATCACGGTAATTCCACTGTACGAATCAAGGTAATTCCACCGTATGAAACAAAGTAATTCCTCACTGTGAATCACGGTAATTCCACAGTGTGAATCATGGTAATACCACAGTGTGAGTCACGGTAATTCACAGTGCAAATCACAGTAATTCCACACTGAGAATCACATTAATTCCAAAGTGTGTATCATGGTAATTCCACAGTATGAATCACGGTAATATCACAGTGCGAGTCATGATATTACCACACAGAGAATCATGATCATTCCAGAGTGTGAACCATGGTAATTCCACAGTGCGAATCACGGTAATTCCACAGTGCGAATCATGGCAATACCACACTGAGAATCACGGTAATACCACAGTGAGAATCACGGTAATTCCACTGTACGAATCAAGGTAATTCCACAGTATGAAACAAAGTAATTCCTCACTGTGAATCACGGTAATTCCACAATGTGGATCATGGTAATTCCACAGTGTGAATCATGGTAATTCCACAGTGTGATTGACGGTAATTCCACAGTGCGAATCATGGCAATACCACACTGAGAATCACGGTAATACCACAGTGTGAATCACGGTAATACTACAGTGCGAATCACAGTAATACCACTTTGAGAATCACGGTAATTCCACAGTGTGAATCATGGTAATACCACAGTGTGAGTCACGGTAATTCACAGTGAAAATCACAGTAATTCCACACTGAGAATCACGTTAATTCCAAAGTGTGTATCATGGTAATTCCACAGTATGAATCACGGTAATACCACAGTGCGAGTCATGGTATTACTACACAGAGAATCACGGTCATTCCACAGTGCGAATCATGGTAATTCCACAGTGCGAATCACGGTAAAACCACAGTGCGAGTCATGGTATTACCACACTGAGAATCACGGTAATACCACAGTGAGAATCACGGTAATTCCACAGTACGAATCAAGGTAATTCCACAGTGTGAAACAAAGTAATTCCTCACTGTGAATCACGGTAATTCCACAATGTGGATCACGGCAATTCCACAGTGTGAATCATGGTAACACCACAGTGTGAATCACGGTAATACTACAGTGCGAATCACAGTAATACCACTTTGAGAATCACGGTAATTCCACAGTGTGAATCATGGTAATACCACAGTGTGAGTCACGGTAATTCCACAGTGCAAATCACAGTAATTCCACACTGAGAATCACGTTAATTCCAAAGTGTGTATCATGGTAATTCCACAGTATGAATCACGGTAATACCACAGTGCGAGTCATGGTATTACCACACAGAGAATCACGGTCATTCCACAGTGCGAATCATGGTAATTCCACAGTGCGAATCACGGTAATTCCACAGTGCGAATCGTGGCAATACCACACTGAGAATCACGGTAATACCACAGTAAGAATCACGGTAATTCCACTGTTCGAATCAAGGTAATTCCACAGTGTGAAACAAAGTAATTCCTCACTGTGAAACATGGTAATTCCACACTGTGAATCATGGTAATTCCACACTGTGAAACAAGTTAATTCCTCACTGTGAATCATGGCAATTCCAAACTGTGAATCATGGCAATTCCACACTGTGAATCACGGAAATTCCACAATGTGAATCATGGTAATTCCTCACCGTGAAATAAGGTAATTCCTCACTGTTAAACACGGTAATTCCTCACTGTGAAACACGCTAATTCAACACTGTGAATCACGGTAATTCCACAATGAAAATTACGGTAATTCCACAGTGTGAATCACAGTAATACCACAGTGTGTATCGTGGTAATTATACAGTGTGAATCACGGTAATTCCACAGAGTGAATCACGGTAATTCCAGAGTGAATCATGGTAATTACACAGAGTGAATCATGGTAATTACACAGAGTGAATCATGGTAATACCACAGTGCGAGTCATGGTATTACCACACAGAGAATCACGGTAATTCCACAGTGTGAATCAGAGTAATTACACGCTGAGAATCATGGTAATTCCACAGAGTGAATCACAGTAATTCCGCAGTGCTAATCACGGTAATTCCATAGGGTGAATCATGATAATTCCACAGTGCGAATCACGGGAATACCACAGGGTGAATCATGATAATTCCACAGAGTGAATCACGGTAATTCCACAGTGCGAATCACGATAATACCACAGGGTGAATCATGATAATTCCACAGTGCGAATCACGGTAATTCCACAGTATGAATCACGGTAATTCCACAGTATGAATCACGGTAATTCCACAGTATGAATCACGGTAATTCCACAGTGCGAATCACGGTAATACCACAGTGCGAGTCATGATATTACCACACAGAGAATCACGGTCATTCCAGAGTGTGAACCATGGTAATTCCACAGTGCGAATCACGGTAATTCCACAGTGCGAATCATGGCAATACCACACTGAGAATCACGGTAATACCACAGTGAGAATCACGGTAATTCTACTGTACGAATCAAGGTAATTCCACAGTATGAATCAAAGTAATTCCTCACTGTGAATCACGGTAATTCCACAATGTGGATCATGGTAATTCCACAGTGTGAATCATGGTAATTCCACAGTGTGATTGATGGTAACTCCACAGTGCGAATCATGGCAATACCACACTGAGAATCACGGTAATACCACAGTGTGAATCACGGTAATACTACAGTGCGAATCACAGTAATACCACTTTGAGAATCACGGTAATTCCACAGTGTGAATCATGGTAATACCACAGTGTGAGTCACGGTAATTCACAGTGCAAATCACAGTAATTCCACACTGAGAATCACGTTAATTCCAAAGTGTGTATCATGGTAATTCCACAGTATGAATCACGGTAATACCACAGTGCGAGTCATGGTATTACTACACAGAGAATCACGGTCATTCCACAGTGCGAATCATGGTAATTCCACAGTGCGAATCACGGTAAAACCACAGTGCGAGTCATGGTATTACCACACTGAGAATCACGGTAATACCACAGTGAGAATCACGGTAATTCCACAGTACGAATCAAGGTAATTCCACAGTGTGAAACAAAGTAATTCCTCACTGTGAATCACGGTAATTCCACAATGTGGATCACGGCAATTCCACAGTGTGAATCATGGTAACACCACAGTGTGAATCACGGTAATACTACAGTGCGAATCACAGTAATACCACTTTGAGAATCACGGTAATTCCACAGTGTGAATCATGGTAATACCACAGTGTGAGTCACGGTAATTCCACAGTGCAAATCACAGTAATTCCACACTGAGAATCACGTTAATTCCAAAGTGTGTATCATGGTAATTCCACAGTATGAATCACGGTAATACCACAGTGCGAGTCATGGTATTACCACACAGAGAATCACGGTCATTCCACAGTGCGAATCATGGTAATTCCACAGTGCGGATCACGGTAATTACACAGTGTGAATCGTGGCAATACCACACTGAGAATCACGGTAATACCACAGTGAGAATCACGGTAATTCCACTGTTCGAATCAAGGTAATTCCACAGTGTGAAACAAAGTAATTCCTCACTGTGAAACATGGTAATTCCACACTGTGAATCATGGTAATTCCTCACTGTGAAACACCATAATTCCACAATGTGGATCATGGTAATTCCACACTGTGAAACAAGTTAATTCCTCACTTTGAATCATGGCAATTCCAAACTGTGAATCATGGCAATTCCACACTGTGAATCACGGAAATTCCACAATGTGAATCATGGTAATTCCTCACCGTGAAATAAGGTAATTCCTCACTGTTAAACACGGTAATTCCTCACTGTGAAACACGCTAATTCAACACTGTGAATCACGGTAATTCCACAATGAAAATTACGGTAATTCCACAGTGTGAATCACAGTAATACCACAGTGTGTATCGTGGTAATTATACAGTGTGAATCACGGTAATTCCACAGAGTGAATCACGGTAATTCCAGAGTGAATCATGGTAATTACACAGAGTGAATCATGGTAATTACACAGAGTGAATCATGGTAATACCACAGTGCGAGTCATGGTATTACCACACAGAGAATCACGGTAATTCCACAGTGTGAATCAGAGTAATTACACGCTGAGAATCATGGTAATTCCACAGAGTGAATCACAGTAATTCCGCAGTGCTAATCACGGTAATTCCATAGGGTGAATCATGATAATTCCACAGTGCGAATCACGGGAATACCACAGGGTGAATCATGATAATTCCACAGAGTGAATCACGGTAATTCCACAGTGCGAATCACGATAATACCACAGGGTGAATCATGATAATTCCACAGTGCGAATCACGGTAATTCCACAGTATGAATCACGGTAATTCCACAGTATGAATCACGGTAATTCCACAGTATGAATCACGGTAATTCCACAGTGCGAATCACTGTAATACCACAGTGCGAGTCATGATATTACCACACAGAGAATCACGGTCATTCCAGAGTGTGAACCATGGTAATTCCACAGTGCGAATCACGGTAATTCCACAGTGCGAATCATGGCAATACCACACTGAGAATCACGGTAATACCACAGTGAGAATCACGGTAATTCTACTGTACGAATCAAGGTAATTCCACAGTATGAATCAAAGTAATTCCTCACTGTGAATCACGGTAATTCCACAATGTGGATCATGGTAATTCCACAGTGTGAATCATGGTAATTCCACAGTGTGATTGATGGTAATTCCACAGTGCGAATCATGGCAATACCACACTGAGAATCACGGTAATACCACAGTGTGAATCACGGTAATACTACAGTGCGAATCACAGTAATACCACTTTGAGAATCACGGTAATTCCACAGTGTGAATCATGGTAATACCACAGTGTGAGTCACGGTAATTCACAGTGCAAATCACAGTAATTCCACACTGAGAATCACGTTAATTCCAAAGTGTGTATCATGGTAATTCCACAGTATGAATCACGGTAATACCACAGTGCGAGTCATGGTATTACTACACAGAGAATCACGGTCATTCCACAGTGCGAATCATGGTAATTCCACAGTGCGAATCACGGTAAAACCACAGTGCGAGTCATGGTATTACCACACAGAGAATCACGGTCATTCAAGAGTGCGAACCATGGTAATTCCACAGTGCGAATCACGGTAATTCCACAGTGTGAATCATGGCAATACCACACTGAGAATCACGGTAATACCACAGTGAGAATCACGGTAATTCCACAGTACGAATCAAGGTAATTCGCAGTGTGAAACAAAGTAATTCCTCAGTGTGAATCACGGTAATTCCACAATGTGGATCATGGTAATTACACACTGTGAAACAAGTTAATTCCTCACTGTGAATCATGGCAATTCCAAACAGTGAATCATGGCAATTCCTCACTGTGAATCATGGTAAGTCCACACTGTGAATCATGGTATTTCCACGCTGTGAATCACAGTAACTCCACAATGTGGATCATGGTAATTCCTCACTGTGAAACAACGTAATTCCTCACTGTGAAACCCGCTAATTCCTCACTGTGAAACACGCTGATTCAACACTGTGAATCACGGTAATTCCACAGTGAAAACTACGGTAATTCCACAGTGTGAATCATAGTAATACCACAGTGTGTATCGTGGTAATTACACAGTGTGAATCACGGTAATTCCACAGAGTGAATCACGGTAATTCCAGACTGAATCATGGTAATTACACAGAGTGAATCACGGTAATACCACAGTGCGAGTCATGGTATTACCACACAGAGAATCACGGTCATTCCACAGTGCGAATCATGGTAATACCACACTGAGAATCACGGTAATTCCACAGTGTGAATCACAGTAATTACACACTGAGAATCATGGTAATTCCACAGAGTGAATCACAGTAATTCCGCAGTGCTAATCACGGTAATTCCATAGGGTGAATCATGATAATTCCACAGTGCGAATCACGGTAATACCACAGGGTGAATCATGATAATTCCACAGTGCGAATCACGGTAATTCCACAGTATGAATCACGGTAATTCCACAGTGCGAATCACGGTAATACCACAGTGCGAGTCATGGTATTACCACACAGAGAATCACGGTCATTCCAGAGTGCGAACCATGGTAATTCCACAGTGCGAATCACGGTAATTCCACAGTGTGAATCATGGCAATACCACACTGAGAATCACGTAATACCACAGTGAGAATCACGGTAATTCCACTGTACGAATCATGGTAATTCCACAGTGTGAAACAAAGTAATTCCTCACTGTGAATCACGGTAATTCCACAATGTGGATCATGGTAATTCCACAGTGTGAATCATGGTAATTACACAGTGTGAATCACGATAATTCCACAGTGCGAATCATGGTAATTCCACAGTGCAAATCACGGTAATTACACAGAGTGAATCACGATAATTCCACAGTGCAAATCATGGTATTACTACATGGAGATTCGCGTTAATTCCACGGTGCGAATCACGGTAATTCCACAGTGCAAATCACGGTAATTCCACAGTGTGAATCATGGTAATACCACAGTGTGGATCACGGTAATTCCACAGTGCCAATCACGGTAATTCCACACTGAGAATCACGGTAATTCCACAGTGTGAATCACGGTAATTCCACAGTGTGAATCGTGGTAATACCACAGTGCGAGTCATGGTATTACCACACAGAGAATCACGGTCATTCCACAGTGCGAATCATGGTAATTCCACAGTGCGAATCACGGTAATTCCACAGTGCGAATCATGGCAATACCAGACTGAGAATCACGGTAATACCACAGTGAGAATCACGCTAATTCCACTGTACGAATCGTGGTAATTCCACAGTGTGAAACAAAGTAATTACTCACTGTGAATCACGGTAATTCCACAATGTTGATCATGGTAAATCCACAGTGTGAATCACAGTAATTCCTCACTGTGAAACACGGTAATTCCACACTGTGAATCACTGTAATTCCACAGTGTGGATCATGGTAATTCCACACTGTGAAACAAGGTAATTCCTCACTGTGAATCATGGCAATTCCAAACTGTGAATCATGGCAATTCCACAATGTTGATCATGGTAAATCCACAGTGTGAATCACAGTAATTCCTCACTGTGAAACATGGTAATTCCACACTGTGAATCACAATAATTCCACACTGTGAATCACTGTAATTCCACAATGTGGATCATGGTTATTCCACACTGTGAAACAAGTTAATTCCTCACTGTGAATCATGGCAATTCCAAACTGTGAATCATGGCAATTCCACACTGTGAATCACGGTAATTCCACAATGTGGATCAATGTAATTCCTCAATGAAAATTACAGTAATTCCACAGTGTGAATCATAGTAATACCATAGTGAGTATCGTGGTAATTACACAGTGTGAATCACGGTAATTCCACAATGTGGATCATGGTAATTCCTCACTGTGAAACAGGGTAATTCCTCACTGTGAAACAAGGTAATTCCTCACTGTGATACACGGTAATTCCTCACTGTGAAACATGGTAATTCCACACTGTGAATCATGGTAATTCCTCACTGTGAAACACCATAATTCTACAATGTGGATCATGGTAATTCCACACTGTGAAACAAGTTAATTCCTCACTGTGAATCATGGCAATTCCAAACTGTGAATCATGGCAATTACACACTGTGAATCACGGAAATTCCACAATGTGAATCATGGTAATTCCTCACCGTGAAATAAGGTAATTCCTCACTGTTAAACACGGTAATTCCTCACTGTGAAACATGCTAATTCAACACTGTGAATCACGGTAATTCCACAATGAAAATTACGGTAATTCCACAGTGTGAATCACAGTAATACCACAGTGTGTATCGTGGTAATTATACAGTGTGAATCACGGTAATTCCACAGAGTGAATCAAGGTAATTCCAGAGTGAATCATGGTAATTACACAGAGTGAATCATGGTAATTACACAGAGTGAATCACGGTAATACCACAGTGCGAGTCATGGTATTACCACACAGAGAATCACGGTAATTCCACAGTGTGAATCAGAGTAATTACATGCTGAGAATCATGGTAATTCCACAGAGTGAATCACAGTAATTCCGCAGTGCTAATCACGGTAATTCCATAGGGTGAATCATGATAATTCCACAGTGCGAATCACGGGAATACCAGAGGGTGAATCATGATAATTCCACAGAGTGAATCACGGTAATTCCACAGTGCGAATCACGATAATACCACAGGGTGAATCATGATAATTCCACAGTGCGAAACACGGTAATTCCACAGTATGAATCACGGTAATTCCACAGTATGAATCACGGTAATTCCACAGTGCGAATCACGGTAATACCACAGTGCGAGTCATGATATTACCACACAGAGAATCACGGTCATTCCAGAGTGTGAGCCATGGTAATTCCACAGTGCGAATCACGGTAATTCCACAGTGCGAATCATGGCAATACCACACTGAGAATCACGGTAATACCACAGTGAGAATCACGGTAATTCCACTGTACGAATCAAGGTAATTCCACAGTATGAAACAAAGTAATTCCTCACTGTGAATCACGGTAATTCCACAATGAGGATCATGGTAATTCCACAGTGTGAATCATGGTAATTCCACAGTGTGATTGACGGTAATTCCACAGTGCGAATCATGGCAATACCACACTGAGACTCACGGTAATACCACAGTGTGAATCATGGTAATACCACAGTGTGAGTCACGGTAATTCACAGTGCAAATCACAGTAATTCCACACTGAGAATCACGTTAATTCCAAAGTGTGTATCATGGTAATTCCACAGTATGAATCACGGTAATACCACAGTGCGAGTCATGGTATTACTACACAGAGAATCACGGTCATTCCACAGTGCGAATCATGGTAATTCCACAGTGCGAATCATGGTAAAACCACAGTGCGAGTCATGGTATTACCACAAAGAGAATCATGGTCATTCAAGAGTGCGAACCATGGTAATTCCACAGTGCGAATCACGGTAATTCCACAGTGTGAATTATGGCAATACCACACTGAGAATCACGGTAATACCACAGTGAGAATCACGGTAATACCACAGTACGAATCAAGGTAATTCCACAGTACGAATCAAGGTAATTCCACAGTGTGAAACAAAGTAATTCCTCACTGTGAATCACGGTAATTCCACAATGTGGATCACGGTAATTCCACAGTGTGAATCATGGTAATTCCACAGTGTGATTGACGGTAATTCCACAGTGCGAATCACGGTAATTCCACAGTGCAAATCATGGTAACACCACAGTGTGAATCACGGTAATACTACAGTGCGAATCACAGTAATACCACTTTGAGAATCACGGTAATTCCACAGTGTGAATCATGGTAATACCACAGTGTGAGTCACGGTAATTCCACAGTGCAAATCACAGTAATTCCACACTGAGCATCACGTTAATTCCAAAGTGTTTAACATGGTAATTCCACAGTATGAATCACGGTAATACCACAGTGCGAGTCATGGTATTACCACACAGAGAATCACGGTCATTCCACAGTGCGAATCATGGTAATTCCACAGTGCGAATCACGGTAATTCCACAGTGCGAATCATGGCAATACCACACTGAGAATCACGGTAATACCACAGTGAGAATCACGGTAATTCCACTGTTTGAATCAAGGTAATTCCACAGTGTGAAACAAAGTAATTCCTCACTGTGAATCACGGTAATTCCACAATGTTGATCATGGTAAATCCACAGTGTGAATCACAGTAATTCCTCACTGTGAAACACGGTAATTCCTCACTGTGAAACATGGTAATTCCATACTGTGAATCATGGTAATTCCTCACTGTGAAACACCATAATTCCACAATGTGGATCATGGTAATTCCACACTGTGAAACAAGTTAATTCCTCACTGTGAATCATGGCAATTCCAAACTGTGAATCATGGCAATTCCACACTGTGAATCACAGAAATTCCACAATGTGAATCATGGTAATTCCTCACCGTGAAATAAGGTAATTCCTCACTGTTAAACACGGTAATTCCTCACTGAGAAACACGCTAATTCAACACTGTGAATCACGGTAATTCCACAATGAAAATTACGGTAATTCCACAGTGTGAATCACAGTAATACCACAGTGTGTATCGTGGTAATTATACAGTGTGAATCACGGTAATTCCACAGAGTGAATCACGGTAATTCCAGAGTGAATCATGGTAATTACACAGAGTGAATCATGGAAATTACACAGAGTGAATCACGGTAATACCACAGTGCGAGTCATGGTATTACCACACAGAGAATCACGGTAATTCCACAGTGTGAATCAGAGTAATTACACGCTGAGAATCATGGTAATTCCACAGAGTGAATCACAGTAATTTCGCAGTGCTAATCACGGTAATTCCATAGGGTGAATCATGATAATTCCACAGTGCGAATCACGGGAATACCACAGGGTGAATCATGATAATTCCACAGAGTGAATCACGGTAATTCCACAGTGCGAATCACGATAATACCACAGGGTGAATCATGATAATTCCACAGTGCGAATCACGGTAATTCCACAGTATGAATCACGGTAATTCCACAGTATGAATCACAGTAATTCCGCAGTATGAATCACGGTAATTCCACAGTGCGAATCACGGTAATACCACAGTGCGAGTCATGATATTACCACACAGAGAATCACGGTCATTCCAGAGTGTGAACCATGGTAATTCCACAGTGCGAATCACGGTAATTCCACAGTGCGAATCATGGCAATACCACACTGAGAATCACGGTAATACCACAGTGAGAATCACGGTAATTCCACTGTACAAATCAAGGTAATTCCACAGTATGAAACAAAGTAATTCCTCACTGTGAATCACGGTAATTCCACAATGTGGATCATGGTAATTCCACAGTGTGAATCAGGGTAATTCCACAGTGTGATTGACGGTAATTCCACAGTGCGAATAATGGCAATACCACACTGAGAATCACGGTAATACCACACTGTGAATCACGGTAATACTACAGTGCAAATCACAGTAATACCACTTTGAGAATCACGGTAATTCCACAGTGTGAATCATGGTAATACCACAGTGTGAGTCACGGTAATTCACAGTGCAAATCACAGTAATTCCACACTGAGAATCACGTTAATTCCAAAGTGTGTATCATGGTAATTCCACAGTATGAATCACGGTAATACCACAGTGCGAGTCATGGTATTACTACACAGAGAATCACGGTCATTCCACAGTGCGAATCATGGTAATTCCACAGTGCGAATCACGGTAAAACCACAGTGCGAGTCATGGTATTACCACACAGAGAATCACGGTCATTCAAGAGTGCGAACCATGGTAATTCCACAGTGCGAATCACGGTAATTCCACAGTGTGAATCATGGCAATACCACACTGAGAATCACGGTAATACCACAGTGAAAATCACGGTAATTCCACAGTACGAATCAAGGTAATTCCACAGTGTGAAACAAAGTAATTCCTCACTGTGAATCACGGTAATTCCACAATGTGGATCATGGTAATTACACACTGTGAAACAAGTTAATTCCTCACTGTGAATCATGGCAATTCCAAACAGTGAATCATAGCAATTCCACACTGTGAATCACGGTAATTCCACAATGTGGATCATGGTAATTCCTCACTGTGAAACAACGTAATTCCTCACTGTGAAACCCGGTAATTCCTCACTGTGAAACACGCTGATTCAACACTGTGAATCACGGTAATTCCACAGTGAAAACTACGGTAATTCCACAGTGTGAATCATAGTAATACCACAGTGTGTATCGTGGTAATTACACAGTGTGAATCACGGTAATTCCACAGAGTGAATCACGGTAATTCCACAGAGTGAATCACGGTAATTCCAGACTGAATCATGGTAATTACACAGAGTGAATCACGGTAATACCACAGTGCGAGTCATGGTATTACCACACAGAGAATCACGGTCATTCCACAGTGCGAATCATGGTAATACCACACTGAGAATCACGGTAATTCCACAGTGTGAATCACAGTAATTACACACTGAGAATCATGGTAATTCCACAGAGTGAATCACAGTAATTCCGCAGTGCTAATCACGGTAATTCCATAGGGTGAATCATGATAATTCCACAGTGCGAATCACGGTAATACTACAGGGTGAATCATGATAATTCCACAGAGTGAATCATGGTAATTCCACAGTGCGAATCACGATAATACCACAGGGTGAATCATGATAATTCCACAGTGCGAATCACGGTAATTCCACAGTATGAATCACGGTAATTCCACAGTGCGAATCACGGTAATACCACAGTGCGAGTCATGGTATTACCACACAGAGAATCACGGTCATTCCAGAGTGCGAACCATGGTAATTCCACAGTGCGAATCACGGTAATTCCACAGTGTGAATCATGGCAATACCACACTGAGAATCACGTAATACCACAGTGAGAATCACGGTAATTCCACTGTACGAATCATGGTAATTCCACAGTGTGAAACAAAGTAATTCCTCACTGTGAATCACGGTAATTCCACAATGTGGATCATGGTAATTCCACAGTGCGAATCATGGTAATTACACAGTGTGAATCACGATAATTCCACAGTGCGAATCATGGTAATTCCACAGTGCAAATCACGGTAATTACAGAGAGTAAATCACGATAATTCCACAGTGCAATTCACGGTATTACTACATGGAGATTCGCGTTAACTCCACGGTGCGAATCACGGTAATTCCACAGTGCAAATCACGGTAATTCCACAGTGTGAATCGTGGTGATGTCACAGTGCGAGTCATGGTATTACCACACAGAGAATCACGGTCATTCCACAGTGCGAATCAAGGTAATTCCACAGTGCGAATCACGGTAATTCCACAGTGCGAATCATGGCAATACCAGACTGAGAATCACGGTAATACCATAGTGAGAATCACGGTAATTCCACTGTACGAATCATGGTAATTCCACAGTGTGAAACAAAGTAATTCCTCACTGTGAATCACGGTAATTCCACAATGTTGATCATGGTAAATCCACAGTATGAATCACAGTAATTCCTCACTGTGAAACACGGTAATTCCACACTGTGAATCACTGTAATTCCACAGTGTGGATCATGGTAATTCCACACTGTGAAACAAGGTAATTCCTCACTGTGAATCATGGCAATTCCAAACTGTGAATCATGGCAATTCCACAATGTTGATCATGGTAAATCCACAGTGTGAATCACAGTAATTCCTCACTGTGAAACATGGTAATTCCACACTGTGAATCACAGTAATTCCACACTGTGAATCACTGTAATTCCACAATGTGGATCATGGTTATTCCACACTGTGAAACAAGTTAATTCCTCACTGTGAATCATGGCAATTCCAAACTGTGAATCATGGCAATTCCACACTGTGAACACGGTAATTCCACAATGTGGATCATGGAAATTCCTCACTGTGAAACAAGGAAATTCCTCACTGTGAAACACGGTAATTCCTCACTGTGAAACACGCTAATTCAACACTGTGAATCAATGTAATTCCTCAATGAAAATTACAGTAATTCCACAGTGTGAATCATAGTAATACCATAGTGTGTATCGTGGTAATTACACAGTGTGAATCACGGTAATTCCACAATGTGGATCATGGTAATTCCTCACTGTGAAACAAGGTAATTCCTCACTGTGAAACAAGGTAATTCCTCACTGTGAAACACGGTAATTCCTCACTGTGAAACATGGTAATTCCACACTGTGAATCATGGTAATTCCTCACTGTGAAACACCATAATTCCACAATGTGGATCATGGTAATTCCACACTGTGAAACAAGTTAATTCCTCACTGTGAATCATGGCAATTCCAAACTGTGAATCATGGCAATTCCACACTGTGAATCACGGAAATTCCACAATGTGAATCATGGTAATTCCTCACCGTGAAATAAGGTAATTCCTCACTGTTAAACACAGTAATTCCTCACTGTGAAACACGCTAATTCAACACTGTGCATCACGGTAATTCCACAATGAAAATTACGGTAATTCCACAGTGTGAATCACAGTAATACCACAGTGTGTATCGTGGTAATTATACAGTGTGAATCACGGTAATTCCACAGAGTGAATCACGGTAATTCCAGAGTGAATCACGGTAATTCCAGAGTGAATCATGGTAATTACACAGAGTGAATCATGGTAATTACACAGAGTGAATCACGGTAATACCACAGTGCGAGTCATGGTATTACCACACAGAGAATCACGGTAATTCCACAGTGTGAATCAGAGTAATTACATGCTGAGAATCATGGTAATTCCACAGAGTGAATCACAGTAATTCCGCAGTGCTAATCACGGTAATTCCATAGGGTGAATCATGATAATTCCACAGTGCGAATCACGGGAATACCACAGGGTGAATCATGATAATTCCACAGAGTGAATCACGGTAATTCCACAGTGCGAATCACGATAATACCACAGGGTGAATCATGATAATTCCACAGTGCGAATCACGGTAATTCCACAGTATGAATCACGGTAATTCCACAGTATGAATCACGGTAATTCCACAGTATGAATCACGGTAATTCCACAGTGCGAATCACGGTAATACCACAGTGCGAGTCATGATATTACCACACAGAGAATCACGGTCATTCCAGAGTGTGAACCATGGTAATTCCACAGTGCGAATCATGGTAATTCCACAGTGCGAATCATGGCAATACCACACTGAGAATCACGGTAATACCACAGTGAGAATCAGGGTAATTCCACTGCACGAATCAAGGTAATTCCACAGTATGAAACAAAGTAATTCCTCACTGTGAATCACGGTAATTCCACAATGTGGATCATGGTAATTCCACAGTGTGAATCATGGTAATTCCACAGTGTGATTGACGGTAATTCCACAGTGCGAATCATGGCAATACCACACTGAGAATCACGGTAATAGCACAGTGTGAATCACGGTAATACTACAGTGCGAATCACAGTAATACCACTTTGAGAATCACGGTAATTCCACAGTGTGAATCATGGTAATACCACAGTGTGAGTCACGGTAATTCACAGTGCAAATCACAGTAATTCCACACTGAGAATCACATTAATTCCAAAGTGTGTATCATGGTAATTCCACAGTATTAATCACGGTAATACCACAGTGCGAGTCATGATATTACCACACAGAGAATCACGATCATTCCAGAGTGTGAACCATGGTAATTCCACAGTGCGAATCACGGTAATTCCACAGTGCGAATCATGGCAATACCACACTGAGAATCACGGTAATACCACAGTGAGAATCACGGTAATTCCACTGTACGAATCAAGGTAATTCCACAGTATGAAACAAAGTAATTCCTCACTGTGAATCACGGTAATTCCACAATGTGGATCATGGTAATTTCACAGTGTGAATCATGGTAATTCCACAGTGTGATTGACGGTAATTCCACAGTGCGAATCATGGCAATACCACACTGAGAATCACGGTAATACCACAGTGTGAATCACGGTAATACTACAGTGCGAATCACAGTAATACCACTTTGAGAATCACGGTAATTCCACAGTGTGAATCATGGTAATACCACAGTGTGAGTCACGGTACTTCACAGTGCAAATCACAGTAATTCCACACTGAGAATCACGTTAATTCCAAAGTGTGTATCATGGTAATTCCACAGTATGAATCACGGTAATACCACAGTGCGAGTCATGGTATTACTACACAGAGAATCACGGTCATTCCACAGTGCGAATCATGGTAATTCCACAGTGCGAATCACGGTAAAACCACAGTGCGAGTCATGGTATTACCACACAGAGAATCACGGTCATTCAAGAGTCCGAACCATGGTAATTCCACAGTGCGAATCACGGTAATTCCACAGTGTGAATCATGGCAATACCACACTGAGAATCACGGTAATACCACAGTGAGAATCACGGTAATTCCACAGTACGAATCAAGGTAATTCCACAGTGTGAAACAAAGTAATTCCTCACTGTGAATCACGGTAATTCCACAATGTGGATCACGGCAATTCCACAGTGTGAATCATGGTAATTCCACAGTGTGATTGACGGTAATTCCACAGTGCGAATCACGGTAATTCCACAGTGCAAATCATGGTAACACCACAGTGTGAATCACGGTAATACTACAGTGCGAATCACAGTAATACCACTTTGAGAATCACGGTAATTCCACAGTGTGAATCATGGTAATACCACAGTGTGAGTCACGGTAATTCCACAGTGCAAATCACAGTAATTCCACACTGAGAATCACGTTAATTCCAAAGTGTGTATCATGGTAATTCCACAGTATGAATCACGGTAATACCACAGTGCGAGTCATGGTATTACCACACAGAGAATCACGGTCATTCCACACAGAGAATCAAGGTCATTCCACAGTGCGAATCATGGTAATTCCACAGTGCGAATCACGGTAATTCCACAGTGCGAATCGTGGTAATACCACACTGAGAATCACGGTAATACCACTGTTCGAATCAAGGTAATTCCACAGTGTGAAACAAAGTAATTCCTCACTGTGAATCACGGTAATTCCACAATGTTGATCATGGTAAATCCACAGTGTGAATCACTGTGAAACACGGTAATTCCTCACTGTGAAACATGGTAATTCCACACTGTGAATCATGGTAATTCCTCACTGTGAAACACCATAATTCCACAATGTGGATCATGGTAATTCCACACTGTGAAACAAGTTAATTCCTCACTGTGAATCATGGCAATTCCAAACTGTGAATCATGGCAATTCCACACTGTGAATCACGGAAATTCCACAATGTGAATCATGGTAATTCCTCACCGTGAAATAAGGTAATTCCTCACTGTTAAACACGGTAATTCCTCACTGTGAAACACGCTAATTCAACACTGTGAATCACGGTAATTCCACAATGAAAATTACGGTAATTCCACAGTGTGAATCACAGTAATACCACAGTGTGTATCGTGGTAATTATACAGTGTGAATCACGGTAATTCCACAGAGTGAATCACGGTAATTCCAGAGTGAATCATGGTAATCCCACAGTGCGAATCACGGTAATTACACAGTGTGAATCACGATAATTCCACAGTGCAAGTCATGGTAATACAACACTGAGAATCACGGTAATTCCACAGTGTGAATCACAGTAATTACACACTGAGAATCATGGTAATTCCACAGAGTGAATCACAGTAATTCCGCAGTGCTAATCACGGTAATTCCATAGGGTGAATCATGATAATACCACAGTGCGAATCACGGGAATACCACAGGGTGAATCATGATAATTCCACAGAGTGAATCACGGTAATTCCACAGTGCGAATCACGATAATACCACAGGGTGAATCATGATAATTCCACAGTGCGAATCACGGTAATTCCACAGTATGAATCACGGTAATTCCACAGTATGAATCACGGTAATTCCACAGTATGAATCACGGTAATTCCACAGTGCGAATCACGGTAATACCACAGTGCGAGTCATGATATTACCACACAGAGAATCACGGTCATTCCAGAGTGTGAACCATGGTAATTCCACAGTGCGAATCACGGTAATTCCACAGTGCGAATCATGGCAATACCACACTGAGAATCACGGTAATACCACAGTGAGAATCACGGTAATTCCACTGTACGAATCAAGGTAATTCCACAGTATGAAACAAAGTAATTCCTCACTGTGAATCACGGTAATTCCACAATGTGGATCATGGTAATTCCACAGTGTGAATCATGGTAATTCCACAGTGTGATTGATGGTAATTCCACAGTGTGATTGATGGTAATTCCACAGTGCGAATCATGGCAATACCACACTGAGAATCACGGTAATACCACAGTGTGAATCACGGTAATACTACAGTGCGAATCACAGTAATACCACTTTGAGAATCACGGTAATTCCACAGTGTGAATCATGGTAATACCACAGTGTGAGTCACGGTAATTCACAGTGCAAATCACAGTAATTCCACACTGAGAATCACGTTAATTCCAAAGTGTGTATCATGGTAATTCCACAGTATGAATCACGGTAATACCACAGTGCGAGTCATGGTATTACTACACAGAGAATCACGGTCATTCCATAGTGCGAATCATGGTAATTCCACAGTGCGAATCACGGTAAAACCACAGTGCGAGTCATGGTATTACCACACAGAGAATCACGGTCATTCAAGAGTGCGAACCATGGTAATTCCACAGTGCGAATCACGGTAATTCCACAGTGTGAATCATGGCAATACCACACTGAGAATCACGGTAATACCACAGTGAGAATCACGGTAATTCCACAGTACGAATCAAGGTAATTCCACAGTGTGAAACAAAGTAATTCCTCAGTGTGAATCACGGTAATTCCACAATGTGGATCATGGTAATTACACACTGTGAAACAAGTTAATTCCTCGCTGTGAATCATGGCAATTCCAAACAGTGAATCATGGCAATTCCACACTGTGAATCACGGTAATGCCACAATGTGGATCATGGTAATTCCTCACTGTGAAACAACGTAATTCCTCACTGTGAAACCCGGTAATTCCTCACTGTGAAACACGCTGATTCAACACTGTGAATCACGGTAATTCCACAGTGAAAACTACGGTAATTCCACAGTGTGAATCATAGTAATACCACAGTGTGTATCGTGGTAATTACACAGTGTGAATCACGGTAATTCCACAGAGTGAATCACGGTAATTCCACAGAGTGAATCACGGTAATTCCAGACTGAATCATGGTAATTACACAGAGTGAATCACGTTAATACCACAGTGCGAGTCATGGTATTACCACACAGAGAATCACGGTCATTCCACAGTGCGAATCATGGTAATACCAGACTGAGAATCACGGTAATTCCACAGTGTGAATCACAGTAATTACACACTGAGAATCATGGTAATTCCACAGAGTGAATCACAGTAATTCCGCAGTGCTAATCACGGTAATTCCATAGGGTGAATCATGATAATTCCACAGTGCGAATCACGGTAATACCACAGGGTGAATCATGATAATTCCACAGAGTCAATCATGGTAATTCCACAGTGCGAATCACGATAATACCACAGGGTGAATCATGATAATTCCACAGTGCGAATCACGGTAATTCCACAGTATGAATCACGGTAATTCCACAGTGCGAGTCATGGTATTACCACACAGAGAATCACGGTCATTCCAGAGTGCGAACCATGGTAATTCCACAGTGCGAATCACGGTAATTCCACAGTGTGAATCATGGCAATACCACACTGAGAATCACGTAATACCACAGTGAGAATCACGGTAATTCCACTGTACGAATCATGGTAATTCCACAGTGTGAAACAAAGTAATTCCTCACTGTGAATCACGGTAATTCCACAATGTGGATCATGGTAATTCCACAGTGTGAATCATGGTAATTACACAGTGTGAATCACGATAATTCCACAGTGCGAATCATGGTAATTCCACAGTGCAAATCACGGTAATTACAGAGAGTAAATCACGATAATTCCACAGTGCAATTCAAGGTATTACTACATGGAGATTCGCGTTAATTCCACGGTGCGAATCACGGTAATTCCACAGTGCAAATCACGGTAATTCCACAGTGTGAATCATGGTAATACCACAGTGTGGATCACGGTAATTCCACAGTGCAAATCACGGTAATTCCACACTGAGAATCACGGTAATTCCACAGTGTGAATCACGGTAATTCCACAGTGTGAATCGTGGTAATACCACAGTGCGAGTCATGGTATTACCACACAGAGAATCACGGTCATTCCACAGTGCGAATCACGGTAATTCCACAGTGCGAATCATGGCAATACCAGACTGAGAATCACGGTAATACCATAGTGAGAATCACGGTAATTCCACTGTACGAATCATGGTAATTCCACAGTGTGAAACAAAGTAATTCCTCACTGTGAATCACGGTAATTCCACAATGTTGATCATGGTAAATCCACAGTATGAATCACAGTAATTCCTCACTGTGAAACACGGTAATTCCACACTGTGAATCACTGTAATTCCACAGTGTGGATCATGGTAATTCCACACTGTGAAACAAGGTAATTCCTCACTGTGAATCATGGCAATTCCAAACTGTGAATCATGGCAATTCCACAATGTTGATCATGGTAAATCCACAGTGTGAATCACAGTAATTCCTCACTGTGAAACATGGTAATTCCACACTGTGAATCACAGTAATTCCACACTGTGAATCACTGTAATTCCACAATGTGGATCATGGTTAATCCACACTGTGAAACAAGTTAATTCCTCACTGTGAATCATGGCAATTCCAAACTGTGAATCATGGCAATTCCACACTGTGAATCACGGTAATTCCACAATGTGGATCATGGAAATTCCTCACTGTGAAACAAGGAAATTCCTCACTGTGAAACACGGTAATTCCTCACTGTGAAACACGCTAATTCAACACTGTGAATCAATGTAATTCCTCAATGAAAATTACAGTAATTCCACAGTGTGAATCATAGTAATACCATAGTGTGTATCGTGGTAATTACACAGTGTGAATCACGGTAATTCCACAATGTGGATCATGGTAATTCCTCACTGTGAAACAAGGTAATTCCTCACTGTGAAACAAGGTAATTTCTCACTGTGAATCATGGCAATTCCAAACTGTGAATCATGGCAATTCCACAATGTTGATCATGGTAAATCCACAGTGTGAATCACAGTAATTCCTCACTGTGAAACATGGTAATTCCACACTGTGAATCATGGTAATTCCTCACTGTGAAACACCATAATTCCACAATGTGGATCATGGTAATTCCACACTGTGAAACAAGTTAATTCCTCACTGTGAATCATGGCAATTCCAAACTGTGAATCATGGCAATTCCACACTGTGAATCACGGATATTCCACAATGTGAATCATGGTAATTCCTCACCGTGAAATAAGGTAATTCCTCACTGTTAAACACGGTAATCCCTCACTGTGAAACACGCTAATTCAACACTGTGAATCACGGTAATTCCACAATGAAAATTACGGTAATTCCACAGTGTGAATCACAGTAATACCACAGTGTGTATCGTGGTAATTACACACTGAGAATCATGGTAATTCCACAGAGTGAATCACAGTAATTCCGCAGTGCTAATCACGGTAATTCCATAGGGTGAATCATGATAATTCCACAGTGCGAATCACGGTAATACCACAGGGTGAATCATGATAATTCCACAGAGTCAATCATGGTAATTCCACAGTGCGAATCACGATAATACCACAGGGTGAATCATGATAATTCCACAGTGCGAATCACGGTAATTCCACAGTATGAATCACGGTAATTCCACAGTGCGAATCACGGTAATACCACAGTGCGAGTCATGGTATTACCACACAGAGAATCACGGTCATTCCAGAGTGCGAACCATGGTAATTCCACAGTGCGAATCACGGTAATTCCACAGTGTGAATCATGGCAATACCACACTGAGAATCACGTAATACCACAGTGAGAATCACGGTAATTCCACTGTACGAATCATGGTAATTCCACAGTGTGAAACAAAGTAATTCCTCACTGTGAATCACGGTAATTCCACAATGTGGATCATGGTAATTCCACAGTGTGAATCATGGTAATTACACAGTGTGAATCACGATAATTCCACAGTGCGAATCATGGTAATTCCACAGTGCAAATCACGGTAATTACAGAGAGTAAATCACGATAATTCCACAGTGCAATTCAAGGTATTACTACATGGAGATTCGCGTTAATTCCACGGTGCGAATCACGGTAATTCCACAGTGCAAATCACGGTAATTCCACAGTGTGAATCATGGTAATACCACAGTGTGGATCACGGTAATTCCACAGTGCAAATCACGGTAATTCCACACTGAGAATCACGGTAATTCCACAGTGTGAATCACGGTAATTCCACAGTGTGAATCGTGGTAATACCACAGTGCGAGTCATGGTATTACCACACAGAGAATCACGGTCATTCCACAGTGCGAATCAAGGTAATTCCACAGTGCGAATCACGGTAATTCCACAGTGCGAATCATGGCAATACCAGACTGAGAATCACGGTAATACCATAGTGAGAATCACGGTAATTCCACTGTACGAATCATGGTAATTCCACAGTGTGAAACAAAGTAATTCCTCACTGTGAATCACGGTAATTCCACAATGTTGATCATGGTAAATCCACAGTATGAATCACAGTAATTCCTCACTGTGAAACACGGTAATTCCACACTGTGAATCACTGTAATTCCACAGTGTGGATCATGGTAATTCCACACTGTGAAACAAGGTAATTCCTCACTGTGAATCATGGCAATTCCAAATTATGAATCATGGCAATTCCACAATGTTGATCATGGTAAATCCACAGTGTGAATCACAGTAATTCCTCACTGTGAAACATGGTAATTCCACACTGTGAATCACAGTAATTCCACACTGTGAATCACTGTAATTCCACAATGTGGATCATGGTTATTCCACACTGTGAAACAAGTTAATTCCTCACTGTGAATCATGGCAATTCCAAACTGTGAATCATGGCAATTCCACACTGTGAATCACGGTAATTCCACAATGTGGATCATGGAAATTCCTCACTGTGAAACAAGGAAATTCCTCACTGTGAAACACGGTAATTCCTCACTGTGAAACACGCTAATTCAACACTGTGAATCAATGTAATTCCTCAATGAAAATTACAGTAATTCCACAGTGTGAATCATAGTAATACCATAGTGTGTATCGTGGTAATTACACAGTGTGAATCACGGTAATTCCACAATGTGGATCATGGTAATTCCTCACTGTGAAACAAGGTAATTCCTCACTGTGAAACAAGGTAATTTCTCACTGTGAAACACGGTAATTCCTCACTGTGAAACATGGTAATTCCACACTGTGAATCATGGTAATTCCTCACTGTGAAACACCATAATTCCACAATGTGGATCATGGTAATTCCACACTGTGAAACAAGTTAATTCCTCACTGTGAATCATGGCAATTCCAAACTGTGAATCATGGCAATTCCACACTGTGAATCACGGAAATTCCACAATGTGAATCATGGTAATTCCTCACCGTGAAATAAGGTAATTCCTCACTGTTAAACACGGTAATTCCTCACTGTGAAACACGCTAATTCAACACTGTGAATCACGGTAATTCCACAATGAAAATTACGGTAATTCCACAGTGTGAATCACAGTAATACCACAGTGTGTATCGTGGTAATTATACAGTGTGAATCACGGTAATTCCACAGAGTGAATCACGGTAATTCCAGAGTGAATCATGGTAATTACACAGAGTGAATCATGGTAATTACACAGAGTGAATCACGGTAATACCACAGTGCGAGTCATGGTATTACCACACAGAGAATCACGGTAATTCCACAGTGTGAATCAGAGTAATTACACGCTGAGAATCATGGTAATTCCACAGAGTGAATCACAGTAATTCCGCAGTGCTAATCACGGTAATTCCATAGGGTGAATCATGATAATTCCACAGTGCGAATCACGGGAATACCACAGGGTGAATCATGATAATTCCACAGAGTGAATCACGGTAATTCCACAGTGCGAATCACGATAATACCACAGGGTGAATCATGATAATTCCACAGTGCGAATCACGGTAATTCCACAGTATGAATCACGGTAATTCCACAGTATGAATCACGGTAATTCCACAGTATGAATCATGGTAATTCCACAGTGCGAATCACGGTAATACCACAGTGCGAGTCATGATATTACCACACAGAGAATCACGGTCATTCCAGAGTGTGAACCATGGTAATTCCAAAGTGCGAATCACGGTAATTCCACAGTGCGAATCATGGCAATACCACACTGAGAATCACGGTAATACCACAGTGAGAATCATGGTAATTCCACTGTACGAATCAAGGTAATTCCACAGTATGAAACAAAGTAATTCCTCACTGTGAATCACGGTAATTCCACAATGTGGATCATGGTAATTCCACAGTGTGAATCATGGTAATTCCACAGTGTGACTGACGGTAATTCCACAGTGCGAATCATGGCAATACCACACTGAGAATCATGGTAATACCACAGTGTGCATCACGGTAATACTACAGTGCGAATCACAGTAATACCACTTTGAGAATCACGGTAATTCCACAGTGTGAATCATGGTAATACCACAGTGTGAGTCACGGTAATTCACAGTGCAAATCACAGTAATTCCACACTGAGAATCACGTTAATTCCAAAGTGTGTATCATGGTAATTCCACAGTATGAATCACGGTAATACCACAGTGTGAGTCATGGTATTACTACACAGAGAATCATGGCAATACCACACTGGGAATCACGGTAATACCACAGTGAGAATCACGGTAATTCCACAGTACGAATCAAGGTAATTCCACAGTGTGAAACAAAGTAATTCCTCACTGTGAATCACGGTAATTCCACAATGTGGATCACGGTAATTCCACAGTGTGAATCATGGTAATTCCACAGTGTTATTGACGGTAATTCCACAGTGCGAATCACGGTAATTCCACAGTGCAAATCATGGTAACACCACAGTGTGAATCACGGTAATACTACAGTGCGAATCACAGTAATACCACTTTGAGAATCACGGTAATTCCACAGTGTGAATCATGGTAATACCACAGTGTGAGTCACGGTAATTCCACAGTGCGAGTCATGGTATTACCACACAGAGAATCACGGTCATTCCACAGTGCGAATCATGGTAATTCCACAGTGCGAATCACGGTAATTCCACAGTGCGAATCATGGCAATACCACACTGAGAATCACGGTAATACCACAGTGAGAATCACGGTAATTCCACTGTTCGAATCAAGGTAATTCCACAGTGTGAAACAAAGTAATTCCTCACTGTGAATCACGGTAATTCCACAATGTTGATCATGGTAAATCCACAGTGTGAATCACAGTAATTCCTCACTGTGAAACACGGTAATTCCACACTGTGAATCACTGTAATTCCACAATGTGGATCATGGTAATTCCACACTGTGAAACAAGGTAATTCCTCACTGTGAATCATGGCAATTCCAAACTGTGAATCATGGCAATTCCACAATGTTGATCATGGTAAATCCACACTGTGAATCACAGTAATTCCTCACTGTGAAACATGCTAATTCCACACTGTGAATCACAGTAATTCCACACTGTGAATCACTGTAATTCCACAATGTGGATCATGGTAATTCCACACTGTGAAACAAGTTAATTCCTCACTGTGAATCATGGCAATTCCAAACAGTGAATCATGGCAATTCCACACTGTGAATCACGGTAATTCCACAATGTGGATCATGGTAATTCCTCACTGTGAAACAACGTAATTCCTCACTGTGAAACCCGGTAATTCCTCACTGTGAAACACGCTGATTCAACACTGTGAATCACGGTAATTCCACAGTGAAAATTACGGTAGTCCACAGTGTGAATCATAGTAATACCACAGTGTGTATCGTGGTAATTACACAGTGTGAATCACGGTAATTCCACAGAGTGAATCACGATAATTCCACAGAGTGAATCACAGTAATTCCAGACTGAATCATGGTAATTACACAGAGTGAATCATGGTAATTACACAGAGTGAATCATGGTAATTTCCATAATGCGAGTCATGGTATTACCACACAGAGAATCACGGTCATTCCACAGTGCGAATCATGGTAATACCACACTGAGAATCACGGTAATTCCACAGTGTGAATCACAGTAATTACACACTGAGAATCATGGTAATTCCACAGAGTGAATCACAGTAATTCCGCAGTGCTAATCACGGTAATTCCATAGGGTGAATCATGATAATTCCACAGTGCGAATTACGGTAATACCACAGGGTGAATCATGATAATTCCACAGAGTGAATCATGGTAATTCCACAGTGCGAATCACGATAATACCACAGGGTGAATCACGATAATTCCACAGTGCGAATCACGGTAATTCCACAGTGTGAATCACGGTAATTCCACAGTATGAATCACGGTAATTCCACAGTGCGAATCACGGTAATACCACAGTGCGAGTTATGGTATTACCACACAGAGAATCACGGTCATTCCAGAGTGCGAACCATGGTAATTCCACAGTGCGAATCACGGTAATTCCACAGTGCGAATCATGGTAATACCACACTGTGAATCACGGTAATACCACAGTGAGAATCACGGTAATTCCACTGTACGAATCATGGTAATTCCACAGTGTGAAACAAAGTAATTCCTCACTGTGAATCACGGTAATTCCACAATGTGGATCATGGTAATTCCACAGTGCGAATCACGGTAATTACACAGTGTGAATCACGATAATTCCACAGTGCGAATCATAGTAATTCCACAGTGCGAATCACGGTAATTACAGAGAGTAAATCATGATAATTCCACAGTGCAATTCATGGTATTACCACACGGAGATTTGCGCTATTTCCACAGTGCAAATCACGGTAATTTCACAGTGCAAATCATGGTAATACCACAGTGTGAATCACGGTAATTCCACAGTGTGAATCATGGTAATACCACTTTGAGAATCACGGTAATTCCACAGTGTGAATCATGGTAATACCACAGTGTGAATCACGGTAATTCCACAGTGCGTATCACTGGTAAGTACACACTGAGAATCAGGGTAATTCCACAGAGCGAATCACGGTAATTCCACAGTGTGAATCATGGTAATACCACAGTGCGAGTCATGGTTTTACAACACAGAGAAATACGGTCATTCCACAGTGCGAATCATGGTAATTCCACAATGTGGATCATGGTAATTCCTCACTGTGAAACAAGGTAATTCTTCACCGTGAAACAAGGTAATTCCTCACTGTGAAACATGGTAATTCCACACTGTGAATCATGGTAATTCCTCACTGTGAAACACCATAATTCCACACTGTGAATCATGGTAATTCCACACTATGAACCATGGTAATTCTACAATGTGGATCATGGTAGTACCACACTGTGAAACAAGGAAATTCCTCACTGTGAAACACGGTAATTCCTCACTGTGAAACATGCTAATTCAACACTGTGAATCACGGTAATTCCACAATGAAAATTACAGTAATTCCACAGTGTGAATCATAGTAATACCATAGTGTGTATCATGGTAATTACACAGTGTGAATCACGGTAATTCCACAATGTGGATCATGGTAATTCCTCACTGTGAAACAAGGTAATTCCTCACTGTGAAACAAGGTAATTCCTCACTGTTAAACACGGTAATTCCTCACTGTGAAACACGCTAATTCAACACTGTGAATCACGGTAATTCCACAATGAAAATTACGGTAATTCCACAGTGTGAATCACAGTAATACCACAGTGTGTATCGTGGTAATTATACAGTGTGAATCACGGTAATTCCACAGAGTGAATCACGGTAATTCCAGAGTGAATCATGGTAATTACACAGAGTGAATCATGGTAATTACACAGAGTGAATCACGGTAATACCACAGTGCGAGTCATGGTATTACCACACAGAGAATCACGGTAATTCCACAGTGTGAATCAGAGTAATTACACGCTGAGAATCATGGTAATTCCACAGAGTGAATCACAGTAATTCCGCAGTGCTAATCACGGTAATTCCATAGGGTGAATCATGATAATTCCACAGTGCGAATCACGGGAATACCACAGGGTGAATCATGATAATTCCACAGAGTGAATCACGGTAATTCCACAGTGCGAATCACGATAATACCACAGGGTGAATCATGATAATTCCACATTGCGAATCACGGTAATTCCACAGTATGAATCACGGTAATTCCACAGTATGAATCACGGTAATTCCACAGTATGAATCACGGTAATTCCACAGTGCGAATCACGGTAATACCACAGTGCGAGTCATGATATTACCACACAGAGAATCACGGTCATTCCAGAGTGTGAACCATGGTAATTCCACAGTGCGAATCACGGTAATTCCACAGTGCGAATCATGGCAATACCACACTGAGAATCACGGTAATACCACAGTGAGAATCACGGTAATTCCACTGTACGAATCAAGGTAATTCCACAGTATGAAACAAAGTAATTCCTCACTGTGAATCACGGTAATTCCACAATGTGGATCATGGTAATTCCACAGTGTGAATCATGGTAATTCCACAGTGTGATTGACGGTAATTCCACAGTGCGAATCATGGCAATACCACACTGAGAATCACGGTAATACCACAGTGTGAATCACGGTAATACTACAGTGCGAATCACAGTAATACCACTTTGAGAATCACGGTAATTCCACAGTGTGAATCATGGTAATACCACAGTGTGAGTCACGGTACTTCACAGTGCAAATCACAGTAATTCCACACTGAGAATCACGTTAATTCCAAAGTGTGTATCATGGTAATTCCACAGTATGAATCACGGTAATACCACAGTGCGAGTCATGGTATTACTACACAGAGAATCACGGTCATTCCACAGTGCGAATCATGGTAATTCCACAGTGCGAATCACGGTAAAACCACAGTGCGAGTCATGGTATTACCACACAGAGAATCACGGTCATTCAAGAGTGCGAACCATGGTAATTCCACAGTGCGAATCACGGTAATTCCACAGTGTGAATCATGGCAATACCACACTGAGAATCATGGTAATACCACAGTGAGAATCACGGTAATTCCACAGTACGAATCAAGGTAATTCCACAGTGTGAAACAAAGTAATTCCTCACTGTGAATCACGGTAATTCCACAATGTGGATCACGGTAATTCCACAGTGTGAATCATGGTAATTCCACAGTGTGATTGACGGTAATTCCACAGTGCGAATCACGGTAATTCCACAGTGCAAATCATGGTAACACCACAGTGTGAATCACGGTAATACTACAGTGTGAATCACAGTAATACCACTTTGAGAATCACGGTAATTCCACAGTGTGAATCATGGTAATACCACAGTGTGAGTCACGGTAATTCCACAGTGCAAATCACAGTAATTCCACACTGAGAATCACGTTAATTCCAAAGTGTGTACCATGGTAATTCCACAGTATGAATCACGGTAATACCACAGTGCGAGTCATGGTATTACCACACAGAGAATCACGGTCATTCCACAGTGCGAATCATGGTAATTCCACAGTGCGAATCACGGTAATTCCACAGTGCGAATCATGGCAATACCACACTGAGAATCACGGTAATACCACAGTGAGAATCACGGTAATTCCACTGTTCGAATCAAGGTAATTCCACAGTGTGAAACAAAGTAATTCCTCACTGTGAATCACGGTAATTCCACAATGTTGATCATGGTAAATCCACAGTGTGAATCACAGTAATTCCTCACTGTGAAACACGGTAATTCCACACTGTGAATCACTGTAATTCCACAATGTGGATCATGGTAATTCCACACTGTGAAACAAGGTAATTCCTCACTGTGAATCATGGCAATTCCAAACTGTGAATCATGGCAATTCCACAATGTTGATCATGGTAAATCCACACTGTGAATCACAGTAATTCCTCACTGTGAAACATGCTAATTCCACACTGTGAATCACAGTAATTCCACACTGTGAATCACTGTAATTCCACAATGTGGATCATGGTAATTCCACACTGTGAAACAAGTTAATTCCTCACTGTGAATCATGGCAATTCCAAACAGTGAATCATGGCAATTCCACACTGTGAATCACGGTAATTCCACAATGTGGATCATGGTAATTCCTCACTGTGAAACAACGTAATTCCTCACTGTGAAACCCGGTAATTCCTCACTGTGAAACACGCTGATTCAACACTGTGAATCACGGTAATTCCACAGTGAAAATTACGGTAGTCCCACAGTGTGAATCATAGTAATACCACAGTGTGTATCGTGGTAATTACACAGTGTGAATCACGGTAATTCCACAGAGTGAATCACGATAATTCCACAGAGTGAATCACAGTAATTCCAGACTGAATCATGGTAATTACACAGAGTGAATCATGGTAATTACACAGAGTGAATCATGGTAATTTCCATAATGCGAGTCATGGTATTACCACACAGAGAATCACGGTCATTCCACAGTGCGAATCATGGTAATACCACACTGAGAATCACGGTAATTCCACAGTGTGAATCACAGTAATTACACACTGAGAATCATGGTAATTCCACAGAGTGAATCACAGTAATTCCGCAGTGCTAATCCCGGTAATTCCATAGGGTGAATCATGATAATTCCACAGTGCGAATTACGGTAATACCACAGGGTGAATCATGATAATTCCACAGAGTGAATCATGGTAATTCCACAGTGCGAATCACGATAATACCACAGGGTGAATCACGATAATTCCACAGTGCGAATCACGGTAATTCCACAGTATGAATCACGGTAATTCCACAGTATGAATCACGGTAATTCCACAGTGCGAATCACGGTAATACCACAGTGCGAGTTATGGTATTACCACACAGAGAATCACGGTCATTCCAGAGTGCGAACCATGGTAATTCCACAGTGCGAATCACGGTAATTCCACAGTGCGAATCATGGCAATACCACACTGTGAATCACGGTAATACCACAGTGAGAATCACGGTAATTCCACTGTACGAATCATGGTAATTCCACAGTGTGAAACAAAGTAATTCCTCACTGTGAATCACGGTAATTCCACAATGTGGATCATGGTAATTCCACAGTGTGAATCATGGTAATTACACAGTGTGAATCACGATAATTCCACAGTGCGAATCATAGTAATTCCACAGTGCGAATCACGGTAATTACAGAGAGTAAATCATGATAATTCCACAGTGCAATTCATGGTATTACTACACGGAGATTTGCGTTAATTCCACAGTGCGAATCACGGTAATTCCACAGTGCAAATCATGGTAATACCACAGTGTGAATCACGGTAATACTACAGTGTGAATCACAGTAATACCACTTTGAGAATCACGGTAATTCCACAGTGTGAATCATGGTAATACCACAGTGTGAATCACGGTAATTCCACAGTGCAAATCACGCTAATTCCACACTGAGAATAACGGTAATTCCACAGTGTCAATCACGGTAATTCCACAGTGTGAATCATGGTAATACCACAGTGCGAGTCATGGTTTTACAACACAGAGAAATACGGTCATTCCACAGTGCGAATCATGGTAATTCCACAATGTGGATCATGGTAATTCCTCACTGTGAAACAAGGTAATTCTTCACCGTGAAACAAGGTAATTCCTCACTGTGAAACATGGTAATTCCACACTGTGAATCATGGTAATTCCTCACTGTGAAACACCATAATTCCACACTGTGAATCATGGTAATTCCACACTATGAACCATGGTAATTCTACAATGTGGATCATGGTAGTACCACACTGTGAAACAAGGAAATTCCTCACTGTGAAACACGGTAATTCCTCACTGTGAAACATGCTAATTCAACACTGTGAATCACGGTAATTCCACAATGAAAATTACAGTAATTCCACAGTGTGAATCATAGTAATACCATAGTGTGTATCATGGTAATTACACAGTGTGAATCACGGTAATTCCACAATGTGGATCATGGTAATTCCTCACTGTGAAACAAGGTAATTCCTCACTGTGAAACAAGGTAATTCCTCACTGTGAAACAAGGTAATTCCTCACCGTGAAACAATGTAATTCCTCACTGTGAATCATGGCAATTCCAAACTGTGAATCATGGCAATTACACACTGTGAATCACGGTAATTCCACAATGTGGATCATGGTAATTCCTCACTGTGAAACAAGGAAATTCCTCACTGTGAAACACGGTAATTCCTCACTGTGAAACACGCTAATTCAGCACTGTGAATCACGGTAATTCCACAATGAAAATTACAATAATTCCACAGTGTGAATCATAGTAAACCATAGTGTGTATCGTGGTAATTACACAGTGTGAATCACGGTAATTCCACAATGTGGATCATGGTAATTCCTCACTGTGAAACAAGGTAATTCCTCACTGTGAAACAAGGTAATTCCTCACTGTGAAACACGCTAATTCCTCACTGTGAAACATGGTAATTCCACACTGTGAATCATGGTAATTCCTCACTGTGAAACACCATAATTCCACACTGTGAATCATGGTAATTCCACACTATGAACCATGATAATTCTACAATGTGGATCATGGTAGTACCACACTGAGAATCATGGTAATTCCACAGTGTGAATCACAGTAATTCCACACTGAGAAATATGGTAATTCCACAGTGTGAATCACAGTAATTCCACACTGAGAATCACAGTAATTCCACAATGTGGATCATGTTAATTCCACACTGTGAAACAAGTTAATTCCTCACTGTGAATCATGGCAATTCCAAACTGTGAATCATGGCAATTCCACACTGTGAATCACGGTAATTCCACAATGTGGATCATGGTAATTCCTCACCGTGAAACAAGGTAATTCCTCACTGTTAAACACGGTAATTCCTCACTGTGAAACACGCTAATTCAACACTGTGAATCACAGTAATTCCACAATGAAAATTACGGTAATTCCACAGTGTGAATCACAGTAATACCACAGTGTGTATCGTGGTAATTACACAGTGCGAGTCATGGTATTACCACACAGAGAATCACGGTCATTCCACAGTGTGAATCATGGTAATACCACAGTGTGAATCACGGTAATTCCACAGTGCAAATCACCGTAATTCCACACTGAGAATCACGGTAATTCCACAGTGTGAATCACGGTAATTGCACAGTGTGAATCATGGTAATTGCACAGTGCGAGTCATCATAATACCAAACTGAGAATCACAGCAGTTCCACAGTGCGACTCATGCTAATTCCACAGTGTGAATCACGATAAGTCCACAGTGCGAATCATGGTAATACCACACTGAGAATCACGTAATACCACAGTGAGAATCACGGTAATTCCACTGTACGAAGCAAGGTAATTCCACAGTGTGAAACAAAGTAATTCCTCACTGTGAATCACGGTAATTCCACAATGTTGATCATGGTAAATCCACAGTGTGATTCACAGTAATTCCTCACTGTGAAACACGGTAATTCCACACTGTGAATCACTGTAATTCCACAATGTGTATCATGGTAATTCCACACTGTGAAACAAGGTAATTCCTCACTGTGAATCATGGCAATTCCAAACTGTGAATCATGGCAATTCCACAATGTTGATCATGGTAAATACACAATGTGAATCACAGTAATTCCTCACTGTGATACATGGTAATTCCACACTGTGAATCACAGTAATTCCACACTGTGAATCACTGTAATTCCACAATGTGGATCATGGTAATTCCACACTGTGAAACAAGTTAATTCCTCACTGTGAATCATGGCAATTCCAAACTGTGAATCACGGCAATACCACACTATGAATCACGGTAATTCCACAATGAAAATTACAGTAATTCCACAGTGTGAATCATAGTAATACCATAGTGTGTATCGTGGTAATTACACAGTGTGAATCACGGTAATTCCACAATGTGGATCATGGTAATTCCTCACTGTGAAACAAGGTAATTCCACACTGTGAAACAAGGTAATTCCTCACTGTGAAACACGGTAATTCCTCACTGTGAAACAAGGTAATTCCACACTGTGAATCATGGTAATTCCTCACTGTGAAACACCATAATTCCACAATGTGGATCATGGTAATTGCACACTGTGAAACAAGTTAATTCCTCACTGTGAATCATGGCAATTCCAAACTGTGAATCATGGCAATTCCACACTGTGAATCACGGTAATTCCACAATGTGAATCATGGTAATTCCTCACCGTGAAATAAGGTAATTCCTCACTGTTAAACACGGTAATTCCTCACTGTGAAACACGCTAATTCAACACTGTGAATCACGGTAATTCCACAATGAAAATTACGGTAATTCCACAGTGTGAATCACAGTAATACCACAGTGTGTATCGTGGTAATTATACAGTGTGAATCACGGTAATTCCACAGAGTGAATCACGGTAATTCCAGAGTGAATCATGGTAATTACACAGAGTGAATCATGGTAATTACACAGAGTGAATCACGGTAATACCACAGTGCGAGTCATGGTATTACCACACAGAGAATCACGGTAATTCCACAGTGTGAATCAGAGTAATTACACGCTGAGAATCATGGTAATTCCACAGAGTGAATCACAGTAATTCCGCAGTGCTAATCACGGTAATTCCATAGGGTGAATCATGATAATTCCACAGTGCGAATCACGGGAATACCACAGGGTGAATCATGATAATTCCACAGAGTGAATCACGGTAATTCCACAGTGCGAATCACGATAATACCACAGGGTGAATCATGATAATTCCACATTGCGAATCACGGTAATTCCACAGTATGAATCACGGTAATTCCACAGTATGAATCACGGTAATTCCACAGTATGAATCACGGTAATTCCACAGTGCGAATCACGGTAATACCACAGTGCGAGTCATGATATTACCACACAGAGAATCACGGTCATTCCAGAGTGTGAACCATGGTAATTCCACAGTGCGAATCACGGTAATTCCACAGTGCGAATCATGGCAATACCACACTGAGAATCACGGTAATACCACAGTGAGAATCACGGTAATTCCACTGTACGAATCAAGGTAATTCCACAGTATGAAACAAAGTAATTCCACACTGTGAATCACGGTAATTCCACAATGTGGATCATGGTAATTCCACAGTGTGAATCATGGTAATTCCACAGTGTGATTGACGGTAATTCCACAGTGCGAATCATGGCAATACCACACTGAGAATCACGGTAATACCACAGTGTGAATCACGGTAATACTACAGTGCGAATCACAGTAATACCACTTTGAGAATCACGGTAATTCCACAGTGTGAATCATGGTAATACCACAGTGTGAGTCACGGTACTTCACAGTGCAAATCACAGTAATTCCACACTGAGAATCACGTTAATTCCAAAGTGTGTATCATGGTAATTCCACAGTATGAATCACGGTAATACCACAGTGCGAGTCATGGTATTACTACACAGAGAATCACGGTCATTCCACAGTGCGAATCATGGTAATTCCACAGTGCGAATCACGGTAAAACCACAGTGCGAGTCATGGTATTACCACACAGAGAATCACGGTCATTCAAGAGTGCGAACCATGGTAATTCCACAGTGCGAATCACGGTAATTCCACAGTGTGAATCATGGCAATACCACACTGAGAATCACGGTAATACCACAGTGAGAATCACGGTAATTCCACAGTACGAATCAAGGTAATTCCACAGTGTGAAACAAAGTAATTCCTCACTGTGAATCACGGTAATTCCACAATGTGGATCACGGTAATTCCACAGTGTGAATCATGGTAATTCCACAGTGTGATTGACGGTAATTCCACAGTGCGAATCACGGTAATTCCACAGTGCAAATCATGGTAACACCACAGTGTGAATCACGGTAATACTACAGTGTGAATCACAGTAATACCACTTTGAGAATCACGGTAATTCCACAGTGTGAATCATGGTAATACCACAGTGTGAGTCACGGTAATTCCACAGTGCAAATCACAGTAATTCCACACTGAGAATCACGTTAATTCCAAAGTGTGTATCATGGTAATTCCACAGTATGAATCACGGTAATACCACAGTGCGAGTCATGGTATTACCACACAGAGAATCACGGTCATTCCACAGTGCAAATCATGGTAATTCCACAGTGCGAATCACGGTAATTCCACAGTGCGAATCATGGCAATACCACACTGAGAATCACGGTAATACCACAGTGAGAATCACGGTAATTCCACTGTTCGAATCAAGGTAATTCCACAGTGTGAAACAAAGTAATTCCTCACTGTGAATCACGGTAATTCCACAATGTTGATCATGGTAAATCCACAGTGTGTATCACAGTAATTCCTCACTGTGAAACACGGTAATTCCACACTGTGAATCACTGTAATTCCACAATGTGGATCATGGTAATTCCACACTGTGAAACAAGGTAATTCCTCACTGTGAATCATGGCAATTCCAAACTGTGAATCATGGCAATTCCACAATGTTGATCATGGTAAATCCACACTGTGAATCACAGTAATTCCTCACTGTGAAACATGCTAATTCCACACTGTGAATCACAGTAATTCCACACTGTGAATCACTGTAATTCCACAATGTGGATCATGGTAATTCCACACTGTGAAACAAGTTAATTCCTCACTGTGAATCATGGCAATTCCAAACAGTGAATCATGGCAATTCCACACTGTGAATCACGGTAATTCCACAATGTGGATCATGGTAATTCCTCACTGTGAAACAACGTAATTCCTCACTGTGAAACCCGGTAATTCCTCACTGTGAAACACGCTGATTCAACACTGTGAATCACGGTAATTCCACAGTGAAAATTACGGTAGCCCACAGTGTGAATCATAGTAATACCACAGTGTGTATCGTGGTAATTACACAGTGTGAATCACGGTAATTCCACAGAGTGAATCACGATAATTCCACAGAGTGAATCACGGTAATTCCAGACTGAATCATGGTAATTACACAGAGTGAATCATGGTAATTACACAGAGTGAATCATGGTAATTTCCATAATGCGAGTCATGGTATTACCACACAGAGAATCACGGTCATTCCACAGTGCGAATCATGGTAATACCACACTGAGAATCACGGTAATTCCACAGTGTGAATCACAGTAATTACACACTGAGAATCATGGTAATTCCACAGAGTGAATCACAGTAATTCCGCAGTGCTAATCACGGTAATTCCATAGGGTGAATCATGATAATTCCACAGTGCGAATTACGGTAATACCACAGGGTGAATCATGATAATTCCACAGAGTGAATCATGGTAATTCCACAGTGCGAATCACGATAATACCACAGGGTGAATCATGATAATTCCACAGTGCGAATCACGGTAATTCCACAGTATGAATCACGGTAATTCCACAGTATGAATCACGGTAATTCCACAGTGCGAATCACGGTAATACCACAGTGCGAGTCATGGTATTACCACACAGAGAATCACGGTCATTCCAGAGTGCGAACCATGGCAATTCCACAGTGCGAATCACGGTAATTCCACAGTGCGAATCATGGCAATACCACACTGTGAATCACGGTAATACCACAGTGAGAATCACGGTAATTCCACTGTACGAATCATGGTAATTCCACAGTGTGAAACAAAGTAATTCCTCACTGTGAATCACGGTAATTCCACAATGTGGATCATGGTAATTCCACAGTGTGAATCATGGTAATTACACAGTGTGAATCACGATAATTCCACAGTGCGAATCATAGTAATTCCACAGTGCGAATCACGGTAATTACAGAGAGTAAATCATGATAATTCCACAGTGCAATTCATGGTATTACTACACGGAGATTTGCGTTAATTCCACAGTGCGAATCACGCTAATTCCACAGTGCAAATCATGGTAATACCACAGTGTGAATCACGGTAATACTACAGTGTGAATCACAGTAATACCACTTTGAGAATCACGGTAATTCCACAGTGTGAATCATGGTAATACCACAGTGTGAATCACGGTAATTCCACAGTGCAAATCACGGTAATTCCACACTGAGAATCACGGTAATTCCACAGTGTCAATCACGGTAATTCCACAGTGTGAATCATGGTAATACCACAGTGCGAGTCATGGTTTTACAACACAGAGAAATACGGTCATTCCACAGTGCGAATCATGGTAATTCCACAATGTGGATCATGGTAATTCCTCACTGTGAAACAAGGTAATTCTTCACCGTGAAACAAGGTAATTCCTCACTGTGAAACATGGTAATTCCACACTGTGAATCATGGTAATTCCTCACTGTGAAACACCATAATTCCACACTGTGAATCATGGTAATTCCACACTATGAACCATGGTAATTCTACAATGTGGATCATGGTAGTACCACACTGTGAAACAAGGAAATTCCTCACTGTGAAACACGGTAATTCCTCACTGTGAAACATGCTAATTCAACACTGTGAATCACGGTAATTCCACAATGAAAATTACAGTAATTCCACAGTGTGAATCATAGTAATACCATAGTGTGTATCATGGTAATTACACAGTGTGAATCACGGTAATTCCACAATGTGGATCATGGTAATTCCTCACTGTGAAACAAGGTAATTCCTCACTGTGAAACAAGGTAATTCCTCACTGTGAAACAAGGTAATTCCTCACCGTGAAACAATGTAATTCCTCACTGTGAATCATGGCAATTCCAAACTGTGAATCATGGCAATTACACACTGTGAATCACGGTAATTCCACAATGTGGATCATGGTAATTCCTCACTGTGAAACAAGGAAATTCCTCACTGTGAAACACGGTAATTCCTCACTGTGAAACACGCTAATTCAGCACTGTGAATCACGGTAATTCCACAATGAAAATTACAATAATTCCACAGTGTGAATCATAGTAAACCATAGTGTGTATCGTGGTAATTACACAGTGTGAATCACGGTAATTCCACAATGTGGATCATGGTAATTCCTCACTGTGAAACAAGGTAATTCCTCACTGTGAAACAAGGTAATTCCTCACTGTGAAACACGCTAATTCCTCACTGTGAAACATGGTAATTCCACACTGTGAATCATGGTAATTCCTCACTGTGAAACACCATAATTCCACACTGTGAATCATGGTAATTCCACACTATGAACCATGATAATTCTACAATGTGGATCATGGTAGTACCACACTGAGACTCACGGTAATTCCACAGTGTGAATCACAGTAATTCCTCACTGTGAAACATGGTAATTCCACACTGTGAATCACAGTAATTCCACACTGTGAATCACAGTAATTCCACAATGTGGATCATGTTAATTCCACACTGTGAAACAAGTTAATTCCTCACTGTGAATCATGGCAATTCCAAACTGTGAATCATGGCAATTCCACACTGTGAATCACGGTAATTCCACAATGTGGATCATGGTAATTCCTCACCGTGAAACAAGGTAATTCCTCACTGTTAAACACGGTAATTCCTCACTGTGAAACACGCTAATTCAACACTGTGAATCACAGTAATTCCACAATGAAAATTACGGTAATTCCACAGTGTGAATCACAGTAATACCACAGTGTGTATCGTGGTAATTACACAGTGCGAGTCATGGTATTACCACACAGAGAATCACGGTCATTCCACAGTGTGAATCATGGTAATACCACAGTGTGAATCACGGTAATTCCACAGTGCGAATCACAGTAATTCCACACTGAGAATCACGGTAATTGCACAGTGTGAATCACGGTAATTGCACAGTGTGAATCATGGTAATACCACAGTGCGAGTCATGGTATTACCACACAGAGAATCACAGTCATTCCACAGTGCAAATCAAGGTAATTCCACAGTGCGAATCACCGTAATTCCACAGTGCGAATCATGGCAATACCACACTGAGAATCACGTAATACCACAGTGAGAATCACGGTAATTCCACTGTACGAAGCAAGGTAATTCCACAGTGTGAAACAAAGTAATTCCTCACTGTGAATCACGGTAATTCCACAATGTTGATCATGGTAAATCCACAGTGTGATTCACAGTAATTCCTCACTGTGAAACACGGTAATTCCACACTGTGAATCACTGTAATTCCACAATGTGTATCATGGTAATTCCACACTGTGAAACAAGGTAATTCCTCACTGTGAATCATGGCAATTCCAAACTGTGAATCATGGCAATTCCACAATGTTGATCATGGTAAATACACAATGTGAATCACAGTAATTCCTCACTGTGATACATGGTAATTCCACACTGTGAATCACAGTAATTCCACACTGTGAATCACTGTAATTCCACAATGTGGATCATGGTTATTCCACTCTGTGAAACAAGTTAATTCCTCACTGTGAATCATGGCAATTCCAAACTGTGAATCATGGCAATTCCCCACTGTGAATCAATGTAATTCCACAATGAAAATTACAGTAATTCCACAGTGTGAATCATAGTAATACCATAGTGTGTATCGTGGTAATTACACAGTGTGAATCACGGTAATTCCACAATGTGGATCATGGTAATTCCTCACTGTGAAACAAGGTAATTCCACACTGTGAAACAAGGTAATTCCTCACTGTGAAACACGGTAATTCCTCACTGTGAAACATGGTAATTCCACACTGTGAATCATGGTAATTCCTCACTGTGAAACACCATAATTCCACAATGTGGATCATGGTAATTGCACACTGTGAAACAAGTTAATTCCTCACTGTGAATCATGGCAATTCCAAACTGTGAATCATGGCAATTCCACACTGTGAATCACGGTAATTCCACAATGTGAATCATGGTAATTCCTCACCGTGAAACAAGGTAATTCCTCACTGTTAAACACGGTAATTCCTCACTGTGAAACACGCTAATTCAACACTGTGAATCACAGTAATTCCACAATGAAAATTACGGTAATTCCACAGTGTGAATCACAGTAATACCACAGTGTGTATCGTGGTAATTACACAGTGTGAATCACAGTAATTCCACAGAGTGAATCACGGTAATTCCAGAGTGAATCATGGTAATTACACAGAGTGAATCATGGTAATTACACAGAGTGAATCACGGTAATTCCACAGAGTGAATCACGGTAATACCACAGTGAGAGTCATGGTATTACCACACAGAGAATCAGGGTAATTCCACAGTGTGAATCAGAGTAATTACACACTGAGAATCATGGTAATTCCACATAGTGAATCACAGTAATTCCGCAGTGCTAATCACGGTAATTCCATAGGGTGAATCATGGTAATTCCACACTGAGAATCACGGTAATATCACAGTGCGAGTCATGGTATTACCACACAGAGAATCACGGTCATTCCAGAGTGTGAACCATGGTAATTCCACAGTGCGAATCACGGTAATTCCACAGTGCGAATCATGGCAATACCACACTGAGAATCACGGTAATACCACAGTGAGAATCACAGTAATTCCACTGTACGAATCAAGGTAATTCCACAGTGTGAAACAAAGTAATTCCTCTCTGTGAATCACGGTAATTCCACAATGTGGATCATGGTAATTCCACAGTGTGAATCATGGTAATTCCACAGTGTGAGTGACGGTAATTCCACAGTGCGAATCACGGTAATTCCACAGTGCAAATCATGGTAATACAACAGTGTGAATCACGGTAATACTACAGTGCGAATCACAGTAATACCACTTTGAGAATCACGGTAATTCCACAGTGTGAATCATGGTAATACCACAGTGTGAGTCACGGTAATTCCACAGTGCAAATCACAGTAATTCCACACTGAGAATCACGTTAATTCCAAAGTGTGTATCATGGTAATTCCACAGTATGAATCACGGTAATACCACAGTGCGAGTCATGGTATTACTACACAGAGAATCATGGTCATTCCACAGTGCGAATCGTGGTAATTCCACAGTGCGAATCACGGTAAAACCACAGTGCGAGTCATGGTATTACCACACAGAGAATCACGGTCATTCCAGAGTGCGAACCATGGTAATTCCACAGTGCGAATCACGGTAATTCCACAGTGCGAATCATGGCAATACCACACTGAGAATCACGGTAATACCACAGTGAGAATCACGGTAATTCCACTGTACGAATCAAGGTAATTCCACAGTGTGAAACAAAGTAATTCCTCACTGTGAATCACGGTAATTCCACAATGTGGATCATGGTAATTCCACAGTGTGAATCATGGTAATTCCACAGTGTGATTGACGGTAATTCCACAGTGCGAATCACGGTAATTCCACAGTGCAAATCATGGTAATACCACAGTGTGAATCACGGTAATACTACAGTGCGAATCACAGTAATACCACTTTGAGAATCATGGTAATTCCACAGTGTGAATCATGGTAATACCACAGTGTGAGTCACGGTAATTCACAGTGCAAATCACAGTAATTCCACACTGAGAATCACGTTAATTCCAAAGTGTGTATCATGGTAATTCCACAGTATGAATCACGGTAATACCACAGTGCGAGTCATGGTATTACTACACAGAGAATCATGGTCATTCCACAGTGCGAATCATGGTAATTCCACAGTGCGAATCACGGTAAAACCACAGTGCGAGTCATGGTATTACCACACAGAGAATCACGGTCATTCCAGAGTGCGAACCATGGTAATTCCACAGTGCGAATCACGGTAATTCCACAGTGCGAATCATGGCAATACCACACTGAGAATCACGGTAATACCACAGTGAGAATCACGGTAATTCCACTGTACGAATCAAGGTAATTCCACAGTGTGAAACAAAGTAATTCCTCACTGTGAATCACGGTAATTCCACAATGTGGATCATTGTAATTCCACAGTGTGAATCATGGTAATTCCACAGTGTGATTGACGGTAATTCCACAGTGCGAATCACGGTAATTCCACAGTGCAAATCATGGTAATACCACAGTGTGAATCACGGTAATACTACAGTGCGAATCACAGTAATACCACTTTGAGAATCACGGTAATTCCACAGTGTGAATCATGGTAATACCACAGTGTGAGTCATGGTAATTCCACAGTGCAAATCACAGTAATTCCACACTGAGAATCACGTTAATTCCAAAGTGTGTATCATGGTAATTCCACAGTATGAATCACGGTAATACCACAGTGCGAGTCATGGTATTACTACACAGAGAATCACGGTCATTCCACAGTGCGAATCATGGTAATTCCACAGTGCGAATAACAGTAATACCACAGTGCGAGTCATGGTATTACCACACAGAGAATCACGGTCATTCCAGAGTGCGAACCATGGTAACTCCACAGTGCGAATCACGGTAATTCCACAGTGCGAATCATGGCAATACCACACTGAGAATCACGGTAATACCACAGTGAGAATCACGGTAATTCCACTGTACGAATCAAGGTAATTCCACAGTGTGAAACAAAGTAATTCCTCACTGTGAATCATGGTAATTCCACAGTGTGATTGACGGTAATTCCACAGTGTGAATCACAGTAATTCCACACTGCAAATCATGGTAATAACACAGTGTGAATCAAGGTAATACTACAGTGCGAATCACAGTAATACCACTTTGAGAATCACGGTAATTCCACAGTGTGAATCATGGTAATACCACAGTGTGAGTCACGGTAATTCCACAGTGTGAATCATGGTAATTCCACACTGTGAATCACGTTAATTCCAAAGTGTGAATCACGGTAACTCCACAGTATGAATCACGGTAATACCACAGTGCGAGTCATGGTATTACCACACAGAGAATCACGGTCATTCCACAGTGCGAATCATGGTAATTCCACAGTGCGAATCACGGTAATTCCACAGTGCGAATCATGGCAATACCAGACGGAGAATCACGGTAATACCACAGTGAGAATCACGGTAATTCCACTGTTCGAATCAAGGTAATTCCACAATGTGAAACAAAGTAATTCCTCACTGTGAATCACGGTAATTCCACAATATTGATCATGGTAAATCTACAGTGTGAATCACAGTAATTCCACAATGTGGATCATGGTAATTCCACACTGTGAAACAAGGTAATTCCTCACTGTAAATCATGGCAATTCCAATCTGTGAATCATGGCAATTCCACAATGTTGATCATGGTAAATCCACAGTGTGAATCACAGTAATTCCTCACTGTGAAACATGGTAATTCCACACTGTGAATCACAGTAATTCCACACTGTGAATCACTGTAATTCCACAATGTGGATCATGGTAATTCCACACTGTGAAACAAGTTAATTCCTCACTGTGAATCATGGCAATTCCAAACTGTGAATCATGGCAATTCCACACTGTGAATCACGGTAATTCCACAATGTGGATCATGGTAATTCCTCACTGTGAAACAACGTAATTCCTCACTGTGAAACCCGGTAATTCCTCACTGTGAAACACGCTAATTCAACACTGTGAATCACGGTAATTCCACAGTGAAAATTACAGTAATTCCACAGTGTGAATCATAGTAATACCATAGTGTGTATCGTGGTAATTACACAGTGTGAATCACGGTAATTCCACAGAGTGAATCACGGTAATTCCACAGAGTGAATCACGGTAATTCCAGATTGAATCATGGTAATTACACAGAGTGAATCATGGTAATTACACAGAGTGAATCACGGTAATACCACAGTGCGAGTCATGGTATTACCACACAGAGAATCACGGTCATTCCACAGTGCGAATCATGGTAATACCACACTGAGAATCACGGTAATTCCACAGTGTGAATCACAGTAATTACACACTGAGAATCATGGTAATTCCACAGAGTGAATCACAGTAATTCCGCAGTGCTAATCACGATGATACCACAGGGTGAATCATGATAATTCCACAGTGCGAATCACGGTAATACCACAGGGTGAATCATGATAATTCCACAGAGTGAATCATGGTAATTCCACAGTGCGAATCACGGTAATTCCACAGTGCGAATCATGGCAATACCACACTGAGAATCACGGGTAATACCACAGTGAGAATCACGGTAATTCCACTGTACGAATCATGGTAATTCCACAGTGTGAATCATGGTAATTCCACAGTGTGATTGACGGTAATTCCACAGTGCGAATCATGGTAATTCCACAGTGCAAATCATGGTAATACCACAGTGTGAATCACGGTAATACTACAGTGCAAATCACAGTAATACCACTTTGAGAATCAAGGTAATTCCACAGTGTGAATCATGGTAATACCACAGTGTGAGTCACGGTAATTCCACAGTGCAAATCACAGTAATTCCACACTGAGAATCACGTTAATTCCAAAGTGTGTATCACGGTAATTCCACAGTATGAATCACGGTAATACCACAGTGCGAGTCATGGTATTGCCACACAGAGAATCACGGTCATTCCAAAGTGCCAATCATGGTAATTCCACAGTGCGAATCACGGTAATTCCACGGTGCGAATCATGGCAATACCACACTGAGAATCACGGTAATACCACAGTGAGAATCACGGTAATTCCACTGTACGAATCAAGGTAATTCCACAGTGTGAAACAAAGTAATTCCTCACTGTGAATCACGGTAATTCCACAATGTTGATCATGGTAAATCCACACTGTGAATCACAGTAATTCCTCACTGTGAAACATGGTAATTCCACACTGTGAATCACTGTAATTCCACAATATGGATCATGGTAATTCCACACTGTGAAACAAGTTAATTCCTCACTGTGAATCATGGCAATTCCAAACAGTGAATCATGGCAATTCCACACTGTGAATCACGGTAATTCCACAATGTGGATCATGGTAATTCCTCACTGTGAAACAACGTAATTCCTCACTGTGAAACCCGGTAATTCCTCACTGTGAAACACGCTGATTCAACACTGTGAATCACGGTAATTCCACAGTGAAATCTACGGTAGTTCCACAGTGTGAATCATAGTAATACCACAGTGTGTATCGTGGTAATTACACAGTGTGAATCACGGTAATACCACAGAGTGAATCGCGGTAATTCCACAGAGTGAATCACGGTAATTCCAGATTGAATCATGGTAATTACACAGAGTGAATCATGGTAATTACACAGAGTGAATCACGGTAATACCACAGTGCGAGTCATGGTATTACCACACAGAGAATCACGGTCATTCCACAGTGCGAATCATGGTAATACCACACTGAGAATCACGGTAATTCCACAGTGTGAATCACAGTAATTACACACTGAGAATCATGGTAATTCCACAGAGTGAATCACAGTAATTCCGCAGTGCGAATCACGGTAATTCCATAGGGTGAATCATGATAATTCCACAGTGCGAATCACGGTAATACCACAGGGTGAATCATGATAATTCCACAGAGTGAATCACGGTAATTCCACAGTGCGAATCATGATAATACCACAGGGTGAATCATGATAATTCCACAGTGCGAATCACGGTAATAACAGAGAGTAAATCACGATAATTCCACAGTGCAATTCATGGTATTACTACACGGAGATTCGCGTTAATTCCACGGTGCGAATCACGGTCATTCCACAGTGCAAATCACGGTAATTCCACAGTGTGAATCATGGTAATACCACAGTGTGAATCACGGTAATTCCACTGTGCAAATCACGGTAATTCCACACTGAGAATCACGGTAATTCCACAGTGTAAATCACGGTAATTCCACAGTGTGAATCATGGTAATACCACAGTGCGAGTCATGGTATTACCACACAGAGAATCACGGTCATTCCACAGTGCGAATCAAGGTAATTCCACAGTGCAAATCACGGTAATTCCACAGTGCGAATCATGGCAATACCACACTGAGAATCACGTAATACCACAGTGAGAATCACGGTAATTCCACTGTACGAATCATGGTAATTCCAAAGTGTGAAACTAAGTAATTCCTCACTGTGAATCACGGTAATTCCACAATGTTGATCATGGTAAATCCAAAGTGTGAATCACAGTAATTCCTCACTGTGAAACACGGTAATTCCACACTGTTAATCACTGTAATTCCACAATGTGGATCATGGTAATTCCACACTGTGAAACAAGGTAATTCCTCACTGTGAATCATGGCAATTCCAAACTGTGAATCATGGCAATTCCACAATGTTGATCATGGTAAATACACAGTGTGAATCACAGTAATTCCTCACTGTGAAACATGGTAATTCCACACTGTGAATCACAGTAATTCCACACTGTGAATCATTGTAATTCCACAACGTGGATCATGGTTATTCCACACTGTGAAACAAGTTAATTCCTCACTGTGAATCATGGCAATTCCAAACTGTGAATCATGGCAATTCCACACTGTGAATCACGGTAATTCCACAATGTGGATCATGGTAATTCCTCACTGTGAAACAAGGAAATTCCTCACTGTGAAACACGGTAATTCCTCACTGTGAAACACGCTAATTCAACACTGTGAATCAATGTAATTCCACAATGAAAATTACAGTAATTCCACAGTGTGAATCATAGTAATTCCACAATGTGGATCATGGTGATTCCTCACTGTGAATCACGGTAATTCCACAATGTGGAACATGGTAATTCCTCACTGTGAAACAACGTAATTCCTCACTGTGAAACCCGGTGATTCCTCACTGTGAAACACGCTGATTCAACACTGTGAATCACGGTAATTCCACAGTGAAAATTACGGTAATTCCACAGTGTGAATCATAGTAATACCACAGTGTGTATCGCGGTAATTACACAGCGTGAATCACGGTAATTCCACAGAGTGAATCACGGTAATTCCACAGAGTGAATCACGGTAATTCCAGAGTGAATCATGGTAATTACACAGAGTGAATCATGGTAATTACACAGAGTGAATCACGGTAAAACCACAGAGTGAATCACGGTAATACCACAGTGAGAGTCATGGTATTACCACACAGAGAATCAGGGTAATTCCACAGTGTGAATCAGAGTAATTACACACTGAGAATCATGGTAATTCCACATAGTGAATCACAGTAATTCCGCAGTGCTAATCACGGTAATTCCATAGGGTGAATCATGGTAATTCCACACTGAGAATCACGGTAATATCACAGTGCGAGTCATGGTATTACCACACAGAGAATCACGGTCATTCCAGAGTGTGAACCATGGTAATTCCACAGTGCGAATCACGGTAATTCCACAGTGCGAATCATGGCAATACCACACTGAGAATCACGGTAATACCACAGTGAGAATCACAGTAATTCCACTGTAAAAATCAAGGTAATTCCACAGTGTGAAACAAAGTAATTCCTCTCTGTGAATCACGGTAATTCCACAATGTGGATCATGGTAATTCCACAGTGTGAATCATGGTAATTCCACAGTGTGAGTGACGGTAATTCCACAGTGCGAATCACGGTAATTCCACAGTGCAAATCATGGTAATACAACAGTGTGAATCACGGTAATACTACAGTGCGAATCACAGTAATACCACTTTGAGAATCACGGTAATTCCACAGTGTGAATCATGGTAATACCACAGTGTGAGTCACGGTAATTCCACAGTGCAAATCACAGTAATTCCACACTGAGAATCACGTTAATTCCAAAGTGTGCATCATGGTAATTCCACAGTATGAATCACGGTAATACCACAGTGCGAGTCATGGTATTACTACACAGAGAATCATGGTCATTCCACAGTGCGAATCATGGTAATTCCACAGTGCGAATCACGGTAAAACCACAGTGCGAGTCATGGTATTACCACACAGAGAATCACGGTCATTCCAGAGTGCGAACCATGGTAATTCCACAGTGCGAATCACGGTAATTCCACAGTGCGAATCATGGCAATACCACACTGAGAATCACGGTAATACCACAGTGAGAATCACGGTAATTCCACTGTACGAATCAAGGTAATTCCACAGTGTGAAACAAAGTAATTCCTCACTGTGAATCACGGTAATTCCACAATGTGGATCATGGTAATTCCACAGTGTGAATCATGGTAATTCCACAGTGTGATTGACGGTAATTCCACAGTGCGAATCACGGTAATTCCACAGTGCAAATCATGGTAATACCACAGTGTGAATCACGGTAATACTACAGTGCGAATCACAGTAATACCACTTTGAGAATCACGGTAATTCCACAGTGTGAATCATGGTAATACCACAGTGTGAGTCACGGTAATTCACAGTGCAAATCACAGTAATTCCACACTGAGAATCACGTTAATTCCAAAGTGTGTATCATGGTAATTCCACAGTATGAATCACGGTAATACCACAGTGCGAGTCATGGTATTACTACACAGAGAATCATGGTCATTCCACAGTGCGAATCATAGTAATTCCACAGTGCGAATCACGGTAAAACCACAGTGCGAGTCATGGTATTACCACACAGAGAATCACGGTCATTCCAGAGTGCGAACCATGGTAATTCCACAGTGCGAATCACGGTAATTCCACAGTGCGAATCATGGCAATACCACACTGAGAATCACGGTAATACCACAGTGAGAATCACGGTAATTCCACTGTACGAATCAAGGTAATTCCACAGTGTGAAACAAAGTAATTCCTCACTGTGAATCACGGTAATTCCACAATGTGGATCATTGTAATTCCACAGTGTGAATCATGGTAATTCCACAGTGTGATTGACGGTAATTCCACAGTGCGAATCACGGTAATTCCACAGTGCAAATCATGGTAATACCACAGTGTGAATCACGGTAATACTACAGTGCGAATCACAGTAATACCACTTTGAGAATCACGGTAATTCCACAGTGTGAATCATGGTAATACCACAGTGTGAGTCACGGTAATTCACAGTGCAAATCACAGTAATTCCACACTGAGAATCACGTTAATTCCAAAGTGTGTATCATGGTAATTCCACAGTATGAATCACGGTAATACCACAGTGCGAGTCATGGTATTACTACTCAGAGAATCACGGTCATTCCACAGTGCGAATCATGGTAATTCCACAGTGCGAATAACAGTAATACCACAGTGCGAGTCATGGTATTACCACACAGAGAATCACGGTCATTCCAGAGTGCGAACCATGGTAACTCCACAGTGCGAATCACGGTAATTCCACAGTGCGAATCATGGCAATACCACACTGAGAATCACGGTAATACCACAGTGAGAATCACGGTAATTCCACTGTACGAATCAAGGTAATTCCACAGTGTGAAACAAAGTAATTCCTCACTGTGAATCACGGTAATTCCACAATGTGGATCATGGTAATTCCACAGTGTGAATCATGGTAATTCCACAGTGTGATTGACGGTAATTCCACAGTGTGAATCACAGTAATTCCACACTGCAAATCATGGTAATAACACAGTGTGAATCAAGGTAATACTACAGTGCGAATCAAAGTAATACCACTTTGAGAATCACGGTAATTCCACAGTGTGAATCATGGTAATACCACAGTGTGAGTCACGGTAATTCCACAGTGTGAATCACGGTAATTCCACACTGTGAATCACGTTAATTCCAAAGTGTGAATCACGGTAACTCCACAGTATGAATCACGGTAATACCACAGTGCGAGTCATGGTATTACCACACAGAGAATCACGGTCATTCCACAGTGCGAATCATGGTAATTCCACAGTGCGAATCACGGTAATTCCACAGTGTGAAACAAAGTAATTCCTCACTGTGAATCACGGTAATTCCACAATGTGGATCATTGTAATTCCACAGTGTGAATCATGGTAATTCCACAGTGTGATTGACGGTAATTCCACAGTGCGAATCACGGTAATTCCACAGTGCAAATCATGGTAATACCACAGTGTGAATCACGGTAATACTACAGTGCGAATCACAGTAATACCACTTTGAGAATCACGGTAATTCCACAGTGTGAATCATGGTAATACCACAGTGTGAGTCACGGTAATTCACAGTGCAAATCACAGTAATTCCACACTGAGAATCACGTTAATTCCAAAGTGTGTATCATGGTAATTCCACAGTATGAATCACGGTAATACCACAGTGCGAGTCATGGTATTACTACACAGAGAATCACGGTCATTCCACAGTGCGAATCATGGTAATTCCACAGTGCGAATAACAGTAATACCACAGTGCGAGTCATGGTATTACCACACAGAGAATCACGGTCATTCCAGAGTGCGAACCATGGTAACTCCACAGTGCGAATCACGGTAATTCCACAGTGCGAATCATGGCAATACCACACTGAGAATCACGGTAATACCACAGTGAGAATCACGGTAATTCCACTGTACGAATCAAGGTAATTCCACAGTGTGAAACAAAGTAATTCCTCACTGTGAATCACGGTAATTCCACAATGTGGATCATGGTAATTCCACAGTGTGAATCATGGTAATTCCACAGTGTGATTGACGGTAATTCCACAGTGTGAATCACAGTAATTCCACACTGCAAATCATGGTAATAACACAGTGTGAATCAAGGTAATACTACAGTGCGAATCACAGTAATACCACTTTGAGAATCACGGTAATTCCACAGTGTGAATCATGGTAATACCACAGTGTGAGTCACGGTAATTCCACAGTGTGAATCACGGTAATTCCACACTGTGAATCACGTTAATTCCAAAGTGTGAATCACGGTAACTCCACAGTATGAATCACGGTAATACCACAGTGCGAGTCATGGTATTACCACACAGAGAATCACGGTCATTCCACAGTGCGAATCATGGTAATTCCACAGTGCGAATCACGGTAATTCCACAGTGCGAATCATGGCAATACCAGACGGAGAATCACGGTAATACCACAGTGAGAATCACGGTAATTCCACTGTTCGAATCAAGGTAATTCCACAATGCGAAACAAAGTAATTCCTCACTGTGAATCACGGTAATTCCACAATATTGATCATGGTAAATCTACAGTGTGAATCACAGTAATTCCACAATGTGGATCATGGTAATTCCACACTGTGAAACAAGGTAATTCCTCACTGTAAATCATGGCAATTCCAATCTGTGAATCATGGCAATTCCACAATGTTGATCATGGTAAATCCACAGTGTGAATCACAGTAATTCCTCACTGTGAAACATGGTAATTCCACACTGTGAATCACAGTAATTCCACACTGTGAATCACTGTAATTCCACAATGTGGATCATGGTAATTCCACACTGTGAAACAAGTTAATTCCTCACTGTGAATCATGGCAATTCCAAACAGTGAATCATGGCAATTCCACACTGTGAATCACGGTAATTCCACAATGTGGATCATGGTAATTCCTCACTGTGAAACAACGTAATTCCTCACTGTGAAACCCGGTAATTCCTCACTGTGAAACACGCTGATTCAACACCGTGAATCACGGTAATTCCACAGTGAAAATTACCGTAATTCCACAGTGTGAATCATAGTAATACCACAGTGTGTATCGTGGTAATTACACAGTGTGAATCACGGTAATTCCACAGAGTGAATCACGGTAATTCCACAGAGTGAATCACGGTGCTTCCAGACTGAATCATGGTAATTACACAGAGTGAATCATGGTAATTACACAGAGTGAATCACGGTAATACCACAGTGCGAGTCATGGTATTACCACACAGAGAATCACGGTCATTCCACAGTTCGAATCATGGTAATACCACACTGAGAATCACGGTAATTCCACAGTGTGAATCACAGTAATTACACACTGAGAATCATGGTAATTCCACAGAGTGAATCACAGTAATTCCGCAGTGCTAATCACGATGATACCACAGGGTGAATCATGATAATTCCACAGTGCGAATCACGGTAATACCACAGGGTGAATCATGATAATTCCACAGAGTGAATCATGGTAATTCCACAGTGCGAATCACGGTAATTCCACAGTGCGAATCATGGCAATACCACACTGAGAATCACGGGTAATACCACAGTGAGAATCACGGTAATTCCACTGTACGAATCATGGTAATTCCACAGTGTGAATCATGGTAATTCCACAGTGTGATTGACGGTAATTCCACAGTGCGAATCATGGTAATTCTACAGTGCAAATCATGGTAATACCACAGTGTGAATCACGGTAATACTACAGTGCAAATCACAGTAATACCACTTTGAGAATCAAGGTAATTCCACAGTGTGAATCATGGTAATACCACAGTGTGAGTCACGGTAATTCCACAGTGCAAATCACAGTAATTCCACACTGAGAATCACGTTAATTCCAAAGTGTGTATCACGGTAATTCCACAGTATGAATCACGGTAATACCACAGTGCGAGTCATGGTATTGCCACACAGAGAATCACGGTCATTCCAAAGTGCCAATCATGGTAATTCCACAGTGCGAATCACGGTAATTCCACGGTGCGAATCATGGCAATACCACACTGAGAATCACGGTAATACCACAGTGAGAATCACGGTAATTCCACTGTACGAATCAAGGTAATTCCACAGTGTGAAACAAAGTAATTCCTCACTGTGAATCACGGTAATTCCACAATGTTGATCATGGTAAATCCACACTGTGAATCACAGTAATTCCTCACTGTGAAACATGGTAATTCCACACTGTGAATCACTGTAATTCCACAATATGGATCATGGTAATTCCACACTGTGAAACAAGTTAATTCCTCACTGTGAATCATGGCAATTCCAAACAGTGAATCATGGCAATTCCACACTGTGAATCACGGTAATTCCACAATGTGGATCATGGTAATTCCTCACTGTGAAACAACGTAATTCCTCACTGTGAAACCCGGTAATTCTTCACTGTGAAACACGCTGATTCAACACTGTGAATCACGGTAATTCCACAGTGAAATCTACGGTAGTTCCACAGTGTGAATCATAGTAATACCACAGTGTGTATCGTGGTAATTACACAGTGTGAATCACGGTAATACCACAGAGTGAATCGCGGTAATTCCACAGAGTGAATCACGGTAATTCCAGACTGAATCATGGTAATTACACAGAGTGAATCATGGTAATTACACAGAGTGAATCACGGTAATACCACAGTGCGAGTCATGGTATTACCACACAGAGAATCACGGTCATTCCACAGTGCGAATCATGGTAATACCACACTGAGAATCACGGTAATTCCACAGTGTGAATCACAGTAATTACACACTGAGAATCATGGTAATTCCACAGAGTGAATCACGGTAATACCACAGTGCGAATCATGATAATACCACAGGGTGAATCATGATAATTCCACAGTGCAAATCACGGTAATTACAGAGAGTAAATCACGATAATTCCACAGTGCAATTCATGGTATTACTACACGGAGATTCGCGTTAATTCCACGGTGCGAATCACGGTCATTCCACAGTGCAAATCACGGTAATTCCACAGTGTGAATCATGGTAATACCACAGTGTGAATCACGGTAATTCCACTGTGCAAATCACGGTAATTCCACACTGAGAATCACGGTAATTCCACAGTGTAAATCACGGTAATTCCACAGTGTGAATCATGGTAATACCACAGTGCGAGTCATGGTATTACCACACAGAGAATCACGGTCATTCCACAGTGCGAATCAAGGTAATTCCACAGTGCAAATCACGGTAATTCCACAGTGCGAATCATGGCAATACCACACTGAGAATCACGTAACACCACAGTGAGAATCACGGTAATTCCACTGTACGAATCATGGTAATTCCAAAGTGTGAAACTAAGTAATTCCTCACTGTGAATCACGGTAATTCCACAATGTTGATCATGGTAAATCCAAAGTGTGAATCACAGTAATTCCTCACTGTGAAACACGGTAATTCCACACTGTTAATCACTGTAATTCCACAATGTGGATCATGGTAATTCCACACTGTGAAACAAGGTAATTCCTCACTGTGAATCATGGCAATTCCAAACTGTGAATCATGGCAATTCCACAATGTTGATCATGGTAAATACACAGTGTGAATCACAGTAATTCCTCACTGTGAAACATGGTAATTCCACACTGTGAATCACAGTAATTCCACACTGTGAATCATTGTAATTCCACAACGTGGATCATGGTTATTCCACACTGTGAAACAAGTTAATTCCTCACTGTGAATCATGGCAATTCCAAACTGTGAATCATGGCAATTCCACACTGTGAATCACGGTAATTCCACAATGTGGATCATGGTAATTCCTCACTGTGAAACAAGGAAATTCCTCACTGTGAAACACGGTAATTCCTCACTGTGAAACACGCTAATTCAACACTGTGAATCAATGTAATTCCACAATGAAAATTACAGTAATTCCACAGTGTGAATCATAGTAATTCCACAATGTGGATCATGGTAATTCCTCACTGTGAATCACGGTAATTCCACAATGTGGAACATGGTAATTCCTCACTGTGAAACAACGTAATTCCTCACTGTGAAACCCGGTAATTCCTCACTGTGAAACACGCTGATTCAACACTGTGAATCACGGTAATTCCACAGTGAAAATTACGGTAATTCCACAGTGTGAATCATAGTAATACCACAGTGTGTATCGCGGTAATTACACAGCGTGAATCACGGTAATTCCACAGAGTGAATCACGGTAATTCCACAGAGTGAATCACGGTAATTCCAGACTGAATCATGGTAATTACACAAAGTGAATCATGGTAATTACACAGAGTGAATCACGGTAATACCACAGTGCGAGTCATGGTATTACCACACAGAGAATCACGGTCATTCCACAGTGCGAATCATGGTAATACCACACTGAGAATCACGGTAATTCCACAGTGTGAATCACAGTAATTACACACTGAGAATCATGGTAATTCCACAGAGTGAATCACAGTAATTCCGCAGTGCTAATCACGGTAATTCCATAGGGTGAATCATGATAATTCCACAGTGCGAATCACGGTAATGCCACAGGGTTAATCATGATAATTCCACAGAGTGAATCATGGTAATTCCACAGTGCGAATCATGATAATACCACAGGGTGAATCATGATAATTCCACAGTGCGAATCACGGTAATTACAGAGAGTAAATCACGATAATTCCACAGTGCAATCCATGGTATTACTACACGGAGATTCGCGTTAATTATACGGTGCGAATCACGGTCATTCCACAGTGCAAATCACGGTAATTCCACAGTGTGAATCATGGTAATACCACAGTGTGAATCACGGTAATTCCACTGTGCAAATCATGGTAATTCCACTGTGCAAATCACGGTAATTCCACAGTGTGAATCACGATAATTCCACAGTGTGAATCATGGTAATACCACAGTGCGAGTCATGGTATTACCACACAGAGAATCACAGTCATTCCACAGTGCGAATCAAGGTAATTCCACAGTGCGAATCACGGTAATTCCACAGTGCGAATCATGGCAATACCACACTGAGAATCACGTAATACCACAGTGAGAATCACGGTAATTCCACTGTACGAATCATGGTAATTCCAAAGTGTGAAACTAAGTAATTCCTCACTGTGAATCACGGTAATTCCACAATGTTGATCATGGTAAATCCAAAGTGTGAATCACAGTAATTCCTCACTGTGAAACACGGTAATTCCACACTGTTAATCACTGTAATTCCACAATGTGGATCATGGTAATTCCACACTGTGAAACAAGGTAATTCCTCACTGTGAATCATGGCAATTCCAAACTGTGAATCATGGCAATTCCACAATGTTGATCATGGTAAATACACAGTGTGAATCACAGTAATTCCTCACTGTGAAACATGAGAATTCCACACTGTGAATCACAGTAATTCCACACTGTGAATCATTGTAATTCCACAACGTGGATCATGGTTATTCGACACTGTGAAACAAGTTAATTCCTCACTGTGAATCATGGCAATTCGAAACTGTGAATCATGGCAATTCCACACTGTGAATCACGGTAATTCCACAATGTGGATCATGGTAATTCCTCACTGTGAAACAAGGAAATTCCTCACTGTGAAACACGGTAATTCCTCACTGTGAAACACGCTAATTCAACACTGTGAATCAATGTAATTCCACAATGAAAATTACAGTAATTCCACAGTGTGAATCATAGTAATACCATAGTGTGTATCGTGGTAATTACACAGTGCGAATCACGGTAATTCCACAGTATGAATCACGGTAATTCCACAGTATGAATCACGGTAATTCCACAGTGCGAATCACGGTAATACCACAGTGCGAGTCATGGTATTACCACACAGAGAATCACGGTCATTCCAGAGTGCGAATCATGGTAATTCCACAGTGCGAATCACGGTAATTGCACAGTGCGAATCATGGCAATACCACACTGAGAATCACGTAATACCACAGTGAGAATCACGGTAATTCCACTGTACGAATCATGCTAATTCCACAGTGTGAAACAAACTAATTCCTCACTGTGAATCACGGTAATTCCACAATGTGGATCATGGTAATTCCACAGTGTGAATCATGGTAATTACACAGTGTGAATCACGATAATTCCACAGTGCGACTCACGGTAATTCCACAGTGCGAATCACGGTAATTCCACAGTGCAATTCATGGTATTACTACACGGAGATTCGCGTTAATTCCACGGTGCGAATCACGGTAATTCCACAGTGCAAATCACGGTAATTCCACAGTGTGAATCATGGTAATACCACAGTGTGAATCACGGTAATTCCACAGTGCAAATCACGGTAATTCCACACTGAGAATCACGGTAATTCCACAATGTGAATCACGGTAATTCCACAGTGTGAATCATGGTAATACCACAGTGCGAGTCATGGTATTACCACACAGAGAATCACGGTCATTCCACAGTGCGAATCAAGGTAATTCCACAGTGCGAATCACGGTAATTCCACAGTGCGAATCATGGCAATACCACACTGAGAATCACGTAATACCACAGTGAGAATCACGGTAATTCCACTGTATGAATCATGGTAATTCCAAAGTGTGAAACTAAGTAATTCCTCACTGTGAATCACGGTAATTCCACAATGTTGATCATGGTAAATCCACAGTGTGAATCACAGTAATTCCTCACTGTGAAACACGGTAATTCCACACTGTGAATCACTGTAATTCCACAATGTGGATCATGGTAATTCCACACTGTGAAACAAGGTAATTCCTCACTGTGAATCATGGCAATTCCAAACTGTGAATCATGGCAATTCCACAATGTTGATCATGGTAAATCCACAGTGTGAATCACAGTAATTCCTCACTGTGAAACATGGTAATTCCACACTGTGAATCACAGTAATTCCACACTGTGAATCACTGTAATTCCACAATGTGGATCATGGTAATTCCACACTGTGAAACAAGTTAATTCCTCACTGTGAATCATGGCAATTCCAAACAGTGAATCATGGCAATTCCACACTGTGAATCACGGTAATTCCACAATGTGGATCATGGTAATTCCTCACTGTGAAACAACGTAATTCCTCACTGTGAAACCCGGTAATTCCTCACTGTGAAACACGCTGATTCAACACTGTGAATCACGATAATTCCACAGTGAAAATTACGGTAATTCCACAGTGTGAATCATAGTAATACCACAGTGTGTATCGCGGTAATTACACAGCGTGAATCACGGTAATTCCACAGAGTGAATCACGGTAATTCCACAGAGTGAATCACGGTAATTCCAGACTGAATCATGGTAATTACACAGAGTGAATCATGGTAATTACACAGAGTGAATCACGGTAATACCACAGTGCGTGTCATGGTATTACCACACAGAGAATCACGGTCATTCCACAGTGCGAATCATGGTAATACCACACTGAGAATCACGGTAATTCCACAGTGTGAATCACAGTAATTACACACTGAGAATCATGGTAATTCCACAGAGTGAATCACAGTAATTCCGCAGTGCTAATCACGGTAATTCCATAGGGTGAATCATGATAATTCCACAGTGCTATTCATGGTATTACTACACGGAGATTCGCGTTAATTCCACAGTGCGAATCATGGTAATACCACAGTGTGAATCACGGTAATACTACAGTGTGAATCACAGTAATACCACTTTGAGAATCACGGTAATTCCACAGTGTGAATCATGGTAATTCCACAGTGCGAATCACGGTAATTCCACAGTGCAAATCATGGTAATACCACAGTGCGAGTCATGGTTTTACAACACAGAGAATCACGGTCATTCCACAGTGCGAATCATGGTAATTCCACAATGTGGATCATGGTAATTCCTCACTGTGAAACAAGGTAATTCCTCACTGTGAAACAAGGTAATTCCTCACTGTGAAACATGGTAATTCCACACTGTGAATCATGGTAATTCCTCACTGTGAAACACCATAATTCCACACTGTGAATCATGGTAATTCCACACTATGAACCATGGTAATTCTACAATGTGGATCATGGTAGTACCACACTGTGAAACAAGGAAATTCCTCACTGTGAAACACGGTAATTCCTCACTGTGAAACACGCTAATTCAACACTGTGAATCACGGTAATTCCACAATGAAAATTACAGTAATTCCACAGTGTGAATCATAGTAATACCATAGTGTGTATCGTGGTAATTACACAGTGTGAATCATGGTAATTCCACAATGTGGATCATGGTAATTCCTCACTGTGAAACAAGGTAATTCCTCACTGTGAAACAAGGTAATTCCTCACTGTGAAACACGGTAATTCCTCACTGTGAAACATGGTAATTCCACACTGTGAATCATGGTAATTCCTCACTGTGAAACACCATAATTCCACACTGTGAATCATGGTAATTCCAAACTATGAACCATGGTAATTCTACAATGTGGATCATGGTAGTACCACACTGAGACTCATGGTAATTCCACAGTGTGAAGCACAGTAATTCCTCACTGTGAAACATGGTAATTCCACGCTGTGAATCACAGTAATTCCACACTGTGAATCACTGTAATTCCACAATGTGGATCATGGTAATTCCACACTGTGAAACAAGTTAATTCCTCACTGTGAATCATAGCAATTCCAAACTGTGAATCATGGCAATTCCAAACTGTGAATCACGGTAATTCCACAATGTGGATCATGGTAATTCCTCAACGTGAAACAAGGTAATTCCTCACTGTTAAACACGGTAATTCCTCACTGTGAAACACGCTAATTCAACACTGTGAATCACAGTAATTCCACAATGAAAATTACGGTAATTCCACAGTGTGAATCACAGTAATACCACAGTGTGTATCGTGGTAATTACACAGTGTGAATCACGGTAATTCCACAGAGTGAATCACGGTAATTCCAGAGTGAATCATGGTAATTACACAGAGTGAATCATGGTAATTACACAGAGTGAATCACGGTAATACCACAGTGCGAGTCATGGTATTACCACAGAGAGAATCACGGTAATTCCACAGAGTGGATCAGAGTAATTACACACTGAGAATCACGGTAATTCCACAGAGTGAATCACAGTAATTCCTCACTGTGAAACACGGTAATTCCACACTGTTAATCACTGTAATTCCACAATGTGGATCATGGTAATTCCACACTGTGAAACAAGGTAACTCCTCACTGTGAATCATGGCAATTCCAAACTGTGAATCATGGCAATTCCACAATGTTGATCATGGTAAATACACAGTGTGAATCACAGTAATTCCTCACTGTGAAACATGGTAATTCCACACTGTGAATCATAGTAATTCCACACTGTGAATCATTGTAATTCCACAACGTGGATCATGGTTATTCCACACTGTGAAACACGCTAATTCAACACTGTGAATCAATGTAATTCCACAATGAAAATTACAGTAATTCCACAGTGTGAATCATAGTAATACCATAGTGTGTATCGTGGTAATTACACAGTGCGAATCACGGTAATTCCACAGTATGAATCACGGTAATTCCACAGTATGAATCACGGTAATTCCACAGTGCGAATCACGGTAATACCACAGTGCGAGTCATGGTATTACCACACAGAGAATCACGGTCATTCCAGAGTGCGAATCATGGTAATTCCACAGTGCGAATCACGGTAATTCCACAGTGCGAATCATGGCAATACCACACTGAGAATCACGTAATACCACAGTGAGAATCACGGTAATTCCACTGTACGAATCATGCTAATTCCACAGTGTGAAACAAAGTAATTCCTCACTGTGAACCACGGTAATTCCACAATGTGGATCATGGTAATTCCACAGTGTGAATCATGGTAATTACACAGTGTGAATCACGATAATTCCACAGTGCGACTCACGGTAATTCCACAGTGCGAATCACGGTAATTACAGAGAGTAAATCACGATAATTCCACAGTGCAATTCATGGTATTACTACACGGAGATTCGCGTTAATTCCACGGTGCGAATCACGGTCATTCTACAGGGCAAATCACGGTAATTCCACAGTGTGAATCATGGTAATACCACAGTGTGAATCACGGTAATTCCACAGTGCAAATCACGGTAATTCCACACTGAGAATCACGGTAATTCCACAGTGTGAATCACGGTAATTCCACAGTGTGAATCATGGTAATACCACAGTGCGAGTCATGGTATTACCACACAGAGAATCACGGTCATTCCACAGTGCGAATCAAGGTAATTCCACAGTGCGAATCACGGTAATTCCACAGTGCGAATCATGGCAATACCACACTGAGAATCACGTAATACCACAGCGAGAATCACGGTAATTCCACTGTATGAATCATGGTAATTCCAAAGTGTGAAACTAAGTAATTCCTCACTGTGAATCACGGTAATTCCACAATGTTGATCATGGTAAATCCACAGTGTGAATCACAGTAATTCCTCACTGTGAAACACGGTAATTCCACACTGTGAATCACTGTAATTCCACAATGTGGATCATGGTAATTCCACACTGTGAAACAAGGTAATTCCTCACTGTGAATCATGGCAATTCCAAACTGTGAATCATGGCAATTCCACAATGCTGATCATGGTAAATCCACAGTGTGAATCACAGTAATTCCTCACTGTGAAACATGGTAATTCCACACTGTGAATCACAGTAATTCCACACTGTGAATCACTGTAATTCCACAATGTGGATCATGGTAATTCCACACTGTGAAACAAGTTAATTCCTCACTGTGAATCATGGCAATTCCAAACAGTGAATCATGGCAATTCCACACTGTGAATCACGGTAATTCCACAATGTGGATCATGGTAATTCCTCACTGTGAAACAACGTAATTCCTCACTGTGAAACCCGGTAATTCCTCACTGTGAAACACGCTGATTCAACACTGTGAATCACGGTAATTCCACAGTGAAAATTACGGTAATTCCACAGTGTGAATCATAGTAATGCCACAGTGTGTATCATGGTAATTACACAGCGTGAATCACGGTAATTCCACAGAGTGAATCACGGTAATTCCACAGAGTGAATCACGGTAATTCCAGACTGAATCATGGTAATTACACAGAGTGAATCATGGTAATTACACAGAGTGAATCACGGTAATACCACAGTGCGTGTCATGGTATTACCACACAGAGAATCACGGTCATTCCACAGTGCGAATCATGGTAATACCACACTGAGAATCACGGTAATTCCACAGTGTGAATCACAGTAATTACACACTGAGAATCATGGTAATTCCACAGAGTGAATCACAGTAATTCCGCAGTGCTAATTACGGTAATTCCATAGGGTGAATCATGATAATTCCACAGTGCAATTCATGGTATTACTACACGGAGATTCGCGTTAATTCCACAGTGCAAATCATGGTAATACCACAGTGTGAATAACGGTAATACTACAGTGTGAATCACAGTAATACCACTTTGAGAATCATGGTAATTCCACAGTGTGAATCATGGTAATTCCACAGTGCGAATCACGGTAATTCCACAGTGCAAATCATGGTAATACCACAGTGCGAGTCATGGTTTTACAACACAGAGAATCACGGTCATTCCACAGTGCGAATCATGGTAATTCCACAATGTGGATCATGGTAATTCCTCACTGTGAAACAAGGTAATTCCTCACTGTGAAACAAGGTAATTCCTCACTGTGAAACATGGTAATTCCACACTGTGAATCATGGTAATTCCTCACTGTGAAACACCATAATTCCACACTGTGAATCATGGTAATTCCACACTATGAACCATGGTAATTCTACAATGTGGATCATGGTAGTACCACACTGTGAAACAAGGAAATTCCTCACTGTGAAACACGGTAATTCCTCACTGTGAAACACGCTAATTCAACACTGTGAATCACGGTAATTCCACAATGAAAATTACAGTAATTCCACAGTGTGAATCATAGTAATACCATAGTGTGTATCGTGGTAATTACACAGTGTGAATCATGGTAATTCCACAATGTGGATCATGGTAATTCCTCACTGTGAAACAAGGTAATTCCTCACTGTGAAACAAGGTAATTCCTCACTGTGAAACACGGTAATTCCTCACTGTGAAACATGGTAATTCCACACTGTGAATCATGGTAATTCCTCACTGTGAAACACCATAATTCCACACTGTGAATCATGGTAATTCCAAACTATGAACCATGGTAATTCTACAATGTGGATCATGGTAGTACCACACTGAGACTCATGGTAATTCCACAGTGTGAATCACAGTAATTCCTCACTGTGAAACATGGTAATTCCACGCTGTGAATCACAGTAATTCCACACTGTGAATCACTGTAATTCCACAATGTGGATCATGGTAATTCCACACTGTGAAACAAGTTAATTCCTCACTGTGAATCATAGCAATTCCAAACTGTGAATCATGGCAATTCCAAACTGTGAATCACGGTAATTCCACAATGTGGATCATGGTAATTCCTCAACGTGAAACAAGGTAATTCCTCACTGTTAAACACGGTAATTCCTCACTGTGAAACACGCTAATTCAACACTGTGAATCACAGTAATTCCACAATGAAAATTACGGTAATTCCACAGTGTGAATCACAGTAATACCACAGTGTGTATCGTGGTAATTACACAGTGTGAATCACGGTAATTCCACAGAGTGAATCACGGTAATTCCAGAGTGAATCATGGTAATTACACAGAGTGAATCATGGTAATTACACAGAGTGAATCACGGTAATACCACAGTGCGAGTCATGGTATTACCACAGAGAGAATCACGGTAATTCCACAGAGTGGATCAGAGTAATTACACACTGAGAATCATGGTAATTCCACAGAGTGAATCACAGTAATTCCTCACTGTGAAACACGGTAATTCCACACTGTTAATCACTGTAATTCCACAATGTGGATCATGGTAATTCCACACTGTGAAACAAGGTAACTCCTCACTGTGAATCATGGCAATTCCAAACTGTGAATCATGGCAATTCCACAATGTTGATCATGGTAAATACACAGTGTGAATCACAGTAATTCCTCACTGTGAAACATGGTAATTCCACACTGTGAATCATAGTAATTCCACACTGTGAATCATTGTAATTCCACAACGTGGATCATGGTTATTCCACACTGTGACACAAGTTAATTCCTCACTGTGAATCATGGCAATTCCAAACTGTGAATCATGGCAATTCCACACTGTGAATCACGGTAATTCCACAATGTGGATCATGGTAATTCCTCACTGTGAAACAAGGAAATTCCTCACTGTGAAACACGGTAATTCCTCACTGTGAAAAACGCTAATTCAACACTGTGAATCAATGTAATTCCACAATGAAAATTACAGTAATTCCACAGTGTGAATCATAGTAATACCATAGTGTGTATCGTGGTAATTACACAGTGTGAATCACGGTAATTCCACAGTATGAATCACGGTAATTCCACAGTATGAATCACGGTAATTCCACAGTGCGAATCACGGTAATACCACAGGGCGAGTCATGGTATTACCACACAGAGAATCACGGTCATTCCAGAGTGCGAATCATGGTAATTCCACAGTGCGAATCACGGTAATTCCACAGTGCGAATCATGGCAATACCACACTGAGAATCACGTAATACCACAGTGAGAATCACGGTAATTCCACTGTACGAATCATGCTAATTCCACAGTGTGAAACAAAGTAATTCCTCACTGTGAACCACGGTAATTCCACAATGTGGATCATGGTAATTCCACAGTGTGAATCATGGTAATTACACAGTGTGAATCACGATAATTCCACCGTGCGACTCACGGTAATTCCACAGTGCGAATCACGGTAATTACAGAGAGTAAATCACGATAATTCCACAGTGCAATTCATGGTATTACTACACGGAGATTCGCGTTAATTCCACGGTGCGAATCACGGTCATTCTACAGTGCAAATCACGGTAATTCCACAGTGTGAATCATGGTAATACCACAGTGTGAATCACGGTAATTCCACAGTGCAAATCACGGTAATTCCACACTGAGAATCACGGTAATTCCACAGTGTGAATCACGGTAATTCCACAGTGTGAATCATGGTAATACCACAGTGCGAGTCATGGTATTACCACACAGAGAATCACGGTCATTCCACAGTGCGAATCAAGGTAATTCCACAGTGCGAATCACGGTAATTCCACAGTGCGAATCATGGCAATACCACACTGAGAATCACGTAATACCACAGTGAGAATCACGGTAATTCCACTGTACGAATCATGGTAATTCCAAAGTGTGAAACTAAGTAATTCCTCACTGTGAATCACGGTAATTCCACAATGTTGATCATGGTAAATCCACAGTGTGAATCACAGTAATTCCTCACTGTGAAACACGGTAATTCCACACTGTGAATCACTGTAATTCCACAATGTGGATCATGGTAATTCCACACTGTGAAACAAGGTAATTCCTCACTGTGAATCATGGCAATTCCAAACTGTGAATCATGGCAATTCCACAATGCTGATCATGGTAAATCCACAGTGTGAATCACAGTAATTCCTCACTGTGAAACATGGTAATTCCACACTGTGAATCACAGTAATTCCACACTGTGAATCACTGTAATTCCACAATGTGGATCATGGTAATTCCACACTGTGAAACAAGTTAATTCCTCACTGTGAATCATGGCAATTCCAAACTGTGAATCATGGCAATTCCACACTGTGAATCACGGTAATTCCACAATGTGGATCATGGTAATTCCTCACTGTGAAACAATGTAATTCCTCACTGTGAAACACGGTAATTCCTCACTGTGAAACACGCTGATTCAACACTGTGAATCACGGTAATTCCACAATGGAAATTACGGTAATTCCACAGTGTGAATCATAGTAATGCCACAGTGTGTATCGTGGTAATTACACAGCGTGAATCACGGTAATTCCACAGAGTGAATCACGGTAATTCCACAGAGTGAATCACGGTAATTCCAGACTGAATCATGGTAATTACACAGAGTGAATCATGGAAATTACACAGAGTGAATCACGGTAATACCACAGTGCGAGTCATGGTATTACCACACTGAGAATCACGGTCATTCCACAGTGTGAATCACAGTAATTACACACTGAGAATCATGGTAATTCCACAGAGTGAATCACAGTAATTCCGCAGTGCTAATCACGGTAATTCGATAGGGTGAATCATGATAATTCCACAGTGCGAATCACGGGAATACCACAGGGTGAATCATGATAATTCCACAGAGTGAATCATGGTAATTCCACAGTGCGAATCACGATAATACCACAGGGTGAATCATGACAATTCCACAGTGCGAATCACGGTAATTCCACAGTATGAATCACGGTAATTCCACAGTATGAATCACGGTAATTCCACAGTGCGAATCACGGTAATACCACAGTGCGAGTTATGGTATTACCACACAGAGAATCACGGTCATTCCAGAGTGCGAACCATGGTAATTCCACAGTGCGAATCACGGTAATTCCACAGTGCGAATCATGGCAATACCACACTGAGAATCACGGTAATACCACAGTGAGAATCATGGTAATTCCACTGTACGAATCATGGTAATTCCACAGTGTGAAACAAAGTAATTCCTCACTGTGAATCACGGTAATTCCACAATGTGGATCATGGTAATTCCACAGTGTGAATCATGGTAATTACACAGTGTGAATCACGATAATTCCACAGTGCGAATCATGGTAATTCCACAGTGCGAATCACGGTAATTACAGAGAGTAAATCACGATAATTCCACAGTGCAATTCATGGTATTACTACACGGAGATTCGCATTAATTCCACAGTGCGAATCACGGTAATTCCACAGTGCAAATCATGGTAATACCACAGTGTGAATCACGGTAATACTACAGTGTGAATCACAGTAATACCACTTTGAGAATCACGGTAATTCCACAGTGTGAATCATGGTAATACCACAGTGTGAATCACGGTAATTCCACAGTGCAAATCACGCTAATTCCACACTGAGAATAACGGTAATTCCACAGTGTCAATCACGGTAATTCCACAGTGTGAATCATGGTAATACCACAGTGCGAGTCATGGTATTACAACACAGAGAATCACGGTCATTCCACAGTGCGAATCATGGTAATTCCACAATGTGGATCATGGTAATTCCTCACTGTGAAACAAGGTAATTCCTCACTGTGAAACACGGTAATTCCTCACTGTGAAACACGCTAATTCAACACTGTGAATCACGGTAATTCCACAATGAAAATTACGGTAATTCCACAGTGTGAATCACAGTAATACCACAGTGTGTATCGTGGTAATTACACAGTGTGAATCACGGTAATTCCACAGTGTGAATCATAGTAATACCATAGTGTGTATCGTGGTAATTACACAGTGTGAATCATGGTAATTCCACAATATGGATCATGGTAATTCCTCACTGTGAAACAAGGTAATTCCTCACTGTGAAACAAGGTAATTCCTCACTGTGAAACACGGTAATTCCTCACTGTGAAACATGGTAATTCCACACTGTGAATCATGGTAATTCCTCACTGTGAAACACCATAATTCCACACTGTGAATCATGGTAATTCCAAACTATGAACCATGGTAATTCTACAATGTGGATCATGGTAGTACCACACTGAGACTCAAGGTAATTCCACAGTGTGAATCACAGTAATTCCTCACTGTGAAACATGGTAATTCCACGCTGTGAATCACAGTAATTCCACACTGTGAATCACTGTAATTCCACAATGTGGATCATGGTAATTCCACACTGTGAAACAAGTTAATTCCTCACTGTGAATCATAGCAATTCCAAACTGTGAATCATGGCAATTCCAAACTGTGAATCACGGTAATTCCACAATGTGGATCATGGTAATTCCTCACCGTGAAACAAGGTAATTCCTCACTGTTAAACACGGTAATTCCTCACTGTGAAACACGCTAATTCAACACTGTGAATCACAGTAATTCCACAATGAAAATTACGGTAATTCCACAGTGTGAATCACAGTAATACCACAGTGTGTATCGTGGTAATTACACAGTGTGAATCACGGTAATTCCACAGAGTGAATCACGGTAATTCCAGAGTGAATCATGGTAATTACACAGAGCGAATCATGGTAATTACACAGAGTGAATCACGGTAATACCACAGTGCGAGTCATGGTATTACCACACAGAGAATCACGGTAATTCCACAGAGTGGATCAGAGTAATTACACACTGAGAATCATGGTAATTCCACAGAGTGAATCACAGTAATTCCACAGTGCTAATCACGGTAATTCCATAGGGTGAATCATGATAATTCCACAGTGCGAATCACGGGAATACCACAGGGTGAATCATGATAATTCCACAGTGCGAATCACGGTAATTCCACAGTATGAATCAAGGTAATTCCACAGTATGAATCACGGTAATTCCACAGTGCGAATCACGGTAATACCACAGTGCGAGTCATGGTATTACCACACAGAGAATCACGGACATTCCAGAGTGCGAACCATGGTAATTCCACAGTGCAAATCACGGTAACTCCACAGTGCGAATCATGCCAATACCACACTGAGAATCACGGTAATACCACAGTGAGAATCACGGTAATTCCACTGTACTAATCAAGGTAATTCCACAGTGTGAAACAAAGTAATTCCTCACTGTGAAACACGGTAATTCCACAATGTGGATCATGGTAATTCCACAGTGTGAATCATGGTAATTCCACAGTGTGATTAATGGTAATTCCACAGTGCGAATCACGGTAATTCCACAGTGCAAAGCATGGTAATACCACAGTGTGAATCACGGTAATACTACAGTGCCAATCACAGTAATACCACTTTGAGAATCACGGTAATTCCACAGTGTGAATCATGGTAATACCACAGTGTGAGTCACAGTAATTCCACAGTGCAAATCACAGTAATTCCACACTGAGAATCACGTTAATTCCAAAGTGTGTATCACGGTAATTCCACAGTATGAATCACGGTAATACCACAGTGCGAGTCATGGTATTACCACACAGAGAATCACGGTCATTCCACAGTGCAAATCATGGTAATTCCACAGTGCGAATCACGGTAATTCCACAGTGCGAATCACGGTAATTCCACAGTGCGAATCATGGCAATACCAGACTGAGAATCACGGTAATACCACAGTGAGAATCACGGTAATTCCACTGTACAAATCATGGTAATTCCACAGTTTGAAACAAATTAATTCCTCACTGTGAATCACGGTAATTCCACAGTGTGAATCACGGTAATACCACAGAGCGAGTCATGGTATTACCACACAGAGAATCACGGTCATTCCACTGTACGAATCAAGGTAATTCCACAGTGTGAAACAAAGTAATTCCTCACTGTGAATCACCGTAATTCCACAATGTTGATCATGGTAAATCCACAGTGTGAATCACAGTAATTCCTCACTGTGAAACACGGTAATTCCACACTGTGAATCACAGTAATTCCACACTCTGAATCACTGTAATTCCACAATGTGGATCATGGTAATTCCACACTGTGAAACAAGGTAATTCCTCACTGTGAATCATGGCAATTCCAAACTTTGAATCATGGCAATTCCACACTTTGAATCACGGTAATTCCACAATGTGGATCAAGATAATTCCTCACTGTGAAACAAGGTAATTCCTCACTGTGAATCAAGGTAATTCCACAATGTTGATCATGGTAAATCCACAGTGTGAATCACAGTAATTCCTCACTGTGAAACATGGTAATTCCACACTGTGAATCACAGTAATTCCACACTGTGAATCACTGTAATTCCACAATGTGGATCATGGTAATTCCACACTGTGAAACAAGTTAATTCCTCACTGTGAATCATGGCAATTCCAAACTGTGAATCATGGCAATTCCACACTGTGAATCACGGTAATTCCACAATGTGGATCATGGTAATTCCTCACTGTGAAACAAGGTGATTCCTCACCGTTAAACACGGTAATTCCTCACTGTGAAACACGCTAATTCAACACTGCGAATCATGGTAATTCCACAATGAAAATTACAGTAATTCCACAGTGTGAATCATAGTAATACCACAGTGTGTATCATGGTAATTACACAGTGTGAATCACGGTAATTCCACAGAGTGAATCAAGGTAATTCCACAGAGTGAATCACGGTAATTCCACAGAGTGAATCACGGTAATACCACAGTGCGAGTCATGGTATTACCACACAGAGAAGCACGGTCATTCCACAGTGTGAATCATGGTAATACCACACTGAGAATCACGGTAATTCCACAGTGTGAATCACAGTAATTACACACTGAGAATCATGGTAATTCCACAGAGTGAATCACAGTAATTCCGCAGTGCTAATCATGGTAATTCCATAGGGTGAATCATGATAATTCCACAGTGCGAATCACGGTAATACCACAGGATGAATCATGATAATTCCACAGAGGGTATCATGGTAATTCCACAGTGCGAATCACGATAATACCACAGGGTGAATCATGATAATTCCACAGTGCGAATCACGGTAATTCCACAGTATGAATCACGGTAATTCCACAGTATGAATCACGGTAATTCCACAGAGCGAATCACGGTAATACCACAGTGCGAGTTTTTGTATTACCACACAGAGAATCACGGTCATTCCAGAGTGCGAACCATGGTAATTCCACAGTGCGAATCACGGTAATTCCACAGTGCGAATCATGGCAATACCACACTGAGAATCACGGGAATACCACACTGAGAATCACGGTAATTCCACTGTACGAATCATGGTAATTCCACAGTGTGAAACAAAGTAATTCCTCACTGTGAATCACGGTAATTCCACAATGTGGATCATGGTAATTCCACAGTGTGAATCATGGTAATTACACAGTGTGAATCACGATAATTCCACAGTGCGAATCATGGTAATTCCACAGTGCGAATCACGGTAATTACACAGAGTGTATCACGATAATTCCACAGTGCGAATCATGGTATTACTACACGGAGATTCGCGTTAATTCCACAGTGCGAATCACGGTAATTCCACAGTGCAAATCATGGTAATACCACAGTGTGAATCACGGTAATACTACAGTGTGAATCACAGTAATACCACTTTGAGAATCACGGTAATTCCACAGTGTGAATCATGGTAATACTACAGTGTGAATCACGGTAATTCCACAGTGCAAATCACGGTAATTCCACACTGAGAATAACGGTAATTCCACACTGTGAATCACGGTAATTCCACAGTGTGAATCATGGTAATACCACAGTGCGAGTCATTGTATTACAACACAGAGAATCACGGTCATTCCACAGTGCGAATCATGGTAATTCCACAATGTGGATCATGGTAATTCCTCACTGTGAAACAAGGTAATTCCTCACTGTGAAACAAGGTAATTCCTCACTGTGAAACATGGTAATTCCACACTGTGAATCATGGTAATTTCTCACTGTGAAACACCATAATTCCACACTGTGAATCATGGTAATTCCACACTATGAACCATGGTAATTCTACAATGTGGATCATGGTAGTACCACACTGTGAAACAAGGAGATTCCTCACTGTGAAACATGGTAATTCCTCACTGTGAAACACACTAATTCAACACTGTGAATCACGGTAATTCCACAATGAAAATTACAGTAATTCCACAGTGTGAATCATAGTAATACCATAGTGTGTATCGTGGTAATTACACAGTGTGAATCACGGTAATTCCACAATGTGGATCATGGTAATTCCTCACTGTGAAACAAGGTAATTCCTCACTGTGAAACAAGGTAATTCCTCACTGTGAAACACGGTAATTCCTCAAAGTGAAACATGGTAATTCCACACTGTGAATCATGGTAATTCCTCACTGTGAAACACCATAATTCCATACTGTGAATCATGGTAATTCCACACTATGAACCATGGTAATTCTACAATGTGGATCATGGTAGTACCACACTGAGACTCACGGTAATTCCACAGTGTGAATCACAGAAATTCCTCACGGTGAAACATGGTAATTCCACACTGTGAATCACAGTAATTCCACACTGTGAATCACTGTAATTCCACAATGTGGATCATGGTAATTCCACACTGTGAAACAAGGTAATTCCTCACTGTGAAACAAGGTAATTCCTCACTGTGAAACACGGTAATTCCTCACTGTGAAACATGGTAATTCCACACTGTGAATCATGGTAATTCCTCACTGTGAAACACCATAATTCCACACTGTGAATCATGGTAATTCCACACTATGAACCATGGTAATTCTACAATGTGGATCATGGTAGTACCACATGAGACTCACGGTAATTCCACACTGTGAATCACAGTAATTCCACACTGTGAATCACTGTAATTCCACAATGTGGATCATGGTAATTCCACACTGTGAAACAAGTTAATTCCTCACTGTGAATCATAGCAATTCCAAACTGTGAATCATGGCAATTCCAAACTGTGAATCACGGTAATTCCACTATGTGGATCATGGTAATTCCTCACTGTGAAACAAGGTAATTCCTCACTGTTAAACACGGTAATTCCTCACTGTGAAACACGCTAATTCAACACTGTGAATCACAGTAATTCCACAATGAAAATTACGGTAATTCCACAGTGTGAATCACAGTAATACCACAGTGTGTATCGTGGTAATTACACAGTGTGAATCACGGTAATTCCACAGAGTGAATCACGGAAATTCCAGAGTGAATCATGGTAATTACACAGAGTGAATCATGGTAATTACACAGAATGAATCACGGTAATACGACAGTGCGAGTCATGGTATTACCACACAGAGAATCACGGTAATTCCACAGTGTGAATCAGAGTAATTACACACTGAGAATCATGGTAATTCCACAGAGTGAATCACAGTAATTCCGCAGTGCTAATCACGGTAATTCCATAGGGTGAATCATGATAATTCCACAGTGCGAATCACGGGAATACCACAGGGTGAATAATGATAATTCCACAGAGTGAATCACGGTAATTCCACAGTGCGAATCACGATAATACCACAGGGTGAATCATGATAATTCCACAGTGCGAATCACGGTAATTCCACAGTATGAATCACGGTAATTCCACAGTATGAATCACGGTAATTCCACAGTGCGAATCACGGTAATACCACAGAGCGAGTCATGGTATTACCACACAGAGAATCACGGTCATTCCAGAGTGCGAACCATGGTAATTCCTCAGTGCAAATCACGGTAATTCCACAGTGCGAATCATGGCAATACCACACTGAGAATCACGGTAATACCACAGTGAGAATCACGGTAATTCCACTGTACTAATCAAGGTAATTCCACAGTGTGAAACAAAGTAATTCCTCACTGTGAATCACGGTAATTCCACAATGTGGATCATGGTAATTCCACAGTGTGAATCATGGTAATTCCACAGTGTGATTGACGGTAATTCCACAGTGCGAATCACGGTAATTCCACAGTGCAAATCATGGTAATACCACAGTGTGAATCACGGTAATACTACAGTGCGAATCACAGTAATACCACTTTGAGAATCACGGTAATTCCACAGTGTGAATCATGGTAATACCACAGTGTGAGTCACGGTAATTTCACAGTGCAAATCACAGTAATTCCACACTGAGAATCACGTTAATTCAAAAGTGTGTATCACGGTAATTCCACAGTATGAATCACGGTAATACCACAGTGCGAGTCATGGTATTACCACACAGAGAATCACGGTCATTCCACAGTGCAAATCATGGTAATTCCACAGTGCGAATCACGGTAATTCCACAGTGCGAATCACGGTAATTCCACAGTGCGAATCATGGCGATACCAGACTGAGAATCACGGTAATACCACAGTGAGAATCACGGTAATTCCATTGTACGAATCAAGGTAATTCCACAGTGTGAAACAAAGTAATTCCTCACTGTGAATCACGGTAATCCCACAATGTTGATCATGGTAAATCCACAGTGTGAATCACAGTAATTCCTCACTATGAAACACGGTAATTCCACACTGTGAATCACAGTAATTCCACACTCTGAATCACTGTAATTCCACAATGTCGATCATGGTAATTCCACACTGTGAAACAAGGTAATTCCTCACTGTGAATCATGGCAATTCCAAACTGTGAATCATGGCAATTCCACACTGTGAATCACGGTAATTCCACAATGTGGATCAAGATAATTCCTCACTGTGAAATAAGGTAATTCCTCACTGTGAATCACGGTAATTCCACAATGTTGATCATGGTAAATCCACACTGTGAATCACAGTAATTCCTCACTGTGAAACATGGTAATTCCACACTGTGAATCACAGTAATTCCACACTGTGAATCACTGTAATTCCACAATGTGGATCATGGTAATTCCACACTGTGAAACAAGTTAATTCCTCACTGTGAATCATGGCAATTCCAAACAGTGAATCATGGCAATTCCACACTGTGAATCACGGTAATTCCACAATGTGGATCATGGTAATTCCTCACTGTGAAACAACGTAATTCCTCACTGTGAAACCCGGTAATTCCTCACTGTGAAACACACTGATTCAACACTGTGAATCACGGTAATTCCACAGTGAAAATTACGGTAATTCCACAGTGTGAATCATAGTAATACCACAGTGTGTATCGTGGTAATTACACAGTGTGAATCACGGTAATACCACAGAGTGAATCGCGGTAATTCCACAGAGTGAATCACGGTAATTCCAGACTGAATCATGGTAATTACACAGAGTGAATCATGGTAATTACACAGAGTGAATCACGGTAATACCACAGTGTGAGTCATGGTATTACCACACAGAGAATCACGGTCATTCCACAGTGCGAAACATGGTAATACCAGACTGAGAATCACGGTAATTCCACAGTGTGAATCACCGTAATTACACACTGAGAATCATGGTAATTCAACAGACTGAATCACAGTAATTCCGCAGTGCTAATCACGGTAATTCCATAGGGTGAATCATGATAATTGCACAGTGCGAATCACAGGAATACCACAGGGTGAATCATGATAATTCCACAGAGTGAATCACAGTAATTCCACAGTGCGAATCACGATAATACCACAGGGTGAATCATGATAATTCCACAGTGCGAATCACGGTAATTCCACAGTATGAATCACGGTAATTCCACAGTATGAATCACGGTAATTCCACAGTGCGAATCACGGTAATACCACAGTGCGAGTCATGGTATTAGCACACAGAGAATCACGGTCATTCCAGAGTGCGAACCATGGTAATTCCACAGTGCAAATCACGGTAATTCCACAGTGCGAATCATGCCAATACCACACTGAGAATCACGGTAATACCACAGTGAGAATCACGGTAATTCCACTGTACGAATCAAGGTAATTCCACAGTGTGAAACAAAGTAATTCCTCACTGTGAATCACGGTAATTCCACAATGTGGATCATGGTAATTCCACAGTGTGAATCATGGTAATTCCACAGTGTGAATCATGGTAATTCCACAGGGTGATTGACGGTAATTCCACACTGTGAATCACAGTAATTCCACACTGTGAATCACTGTAATTCCACAATGTGGATCATGGTAATTCCACACTGTGAAACAAGGTAATTCCTCACTGTGAAACAAGGTAATTCCTCACTGTGAAACACGGTAATTCCTCACTGTGAAACATGGTAATTCCACACTGTGAATCATGGTAATTCCTCACTGTGAAACACCATAATTCCACACTGTGAATCATGGTAATTCCACACTATGAACCATGGTAATTCTACAATGTGGATCATGGTAGTACCACATGAGACTCACGGTAATTCCACAGTGTGAATCACAGTAATTCCTCACTGTGAAACATGGTAATTCCACACTGTGAATCACAGTAATTCCACACTGTGAATCACTGTAATTCCACAATGTGGATCATGGTAATTCCACACTGTGAAACAAGTTAATTCCTCACTGTGAATCATAGCAATTCCAAACTGTGAATCATGGCAATTCCAAACTGTGAATCACGGTAATTCCACTATGTGGATCATGGTAATTCCTCACTGTGAAACAAGGTAATTCCTCACTGTTAAACACGGTAATTCCTCACTGTGAAACACGCTAATTCAACACTGTGAATCACAGTAATTCCACAATGAAAATTACGGTAATTCCACAGTGTGAATCACAGTAATACCACAGTGTGTATCGTGGTAATTACACAGTGTGAATCACGGTAATTCCACAGAGTGAATCACGGAAATTCCAGAGTGAATCATGGTAATTACACAGAGTGAATCATGGTAATTACACAGAATGAATCACGGTAATACGACAGTGCGAGTCATGGTATTACCACACAGAGAATCACGGTAATTCCACAGTGTGAATCAGAGTAATTACACACTGAGAATCATGGTAATTCCACAGAGTGAATCACAGTAATTCCGCAGTGCTAATCACGGTAATTCGATAGGGTGAATCATGATAATTCCACAGTGCGAATCACGGGAATACCACAGGGTGAATAATGATAATTCCACAGAGTGAATCACGGTAATTCCACAGTGCGAATCACGATAATACCACAGGGTGAATCATGATAATTCCACAGTGCGAATCACGGTAATTCCACAGTATGAATCACGGTAATTCCACAGTATGAATCACGGTAATTCCACAGTGCGAATCACGGTAATACCACAGAGCGAGTCATGGTATTACCACACAGAGAATCACGGTCATTCCAGAGTGCGAACCATGGTAATTCCTCAGTGCAAATCACGGTAATTCCACAGTGCGAATCATGGCAATACCACACTGAGAATCACGGTAATACCACAGTGAGAATCACGGTAATTCCACTGTACTAATCAAGGTAATTCCACAGTGTGAAACAAAGTAATTCCTCACTGTGAATCACGGTAATTCCACAATGTGGATCATGGTAATTCCACAGTGTGAATCATGGTAATTCCACAGTGTGATTGACGGTAATTCCACAGTGCGAATCACGGTAATTCCACAGTGCAAATCATGGTAATACCACAGTGTGAATCACGGTAATACTACAGTGCGAATCACAGTAATACCACTTTGAGAATCACGGTAATTCCACAGTGTGAATCATGGTAATACCACAGTGTGAGTCACGGTAATTTCACAGTGCAAATCACAGTAATTCCACACTGAGAATCACGTTAATTCAAAAGTGTGTATCACGGTAATTCCACAGTATGAATCACGGTAATACCACAGTGCGAGTCATGGTATTACCACACAGAGAATCACGGTCATTCCACAGTGCAAATCATGGTAATTCCACAGTGCGAATCACGGTAATTCCACAGTGCGAATCACGGTAATTCCACAGTGCGAATCATGGCGATACCAGACTGAGAATCACGGTAATACCACAGTGAGAATCACGGTAATTCCATTGTACGAATCAAGGTAATTCCACAGTGTGAAACAAAGTAATTCCTCACTGTGAATCACGGTAATCCCACAATGTTGATCATGGTAAATCCACAGTGTGAATCACAGTAATTCCTCACTATGAAACACGGTAATTCCACACTGTGAATCACAGTAATTCCACACTCTGAATCACTGTAATTCCACAATGTCGATCATGGTAATTCCACACTGTGAAACAAGGTAATTCCTCACTGTGAATCATGGCAATTCCAAACTGTGAATCATGGCAATTCCACACTGTGAATCACGGTAATTCCACAATGTGGATCAAGATAATTCCTCACTGTGAAATAAGGTAATTCCTCACTGTGAATCACGGTAATTCCACAATGTTGATCATGGTAAATCCACACTGTGAATCACAGTAATTCCTCACTGTGAAACATGGTAATTCCACACTGTGAATCACAGTAATTCCACACTGTGAATCACTGTAATTCCACAATGTGGATCATGGTAATTCCACACTGTGAAACAAGTTAATTCCTCACTGTGAATCATGGCAATTCCAAACAGTGAATCATGGCAATTCCACACTGTGAATCACGGTAATTCCACAATGTGGATCATGGTAATTCCTCACTGTGAAACAACGTAATTCCTCACTGTGAAACCCGGTAATTCCTCACTGTGAAACACACTGATTCAACACTGTGAATCACGGTAATTCCACAGTGAAAATTACGGTAATTCCACAGTGTGAATCATAGTAATACCACAGTGTGTATCGTGGTAATTACACAGTGTGAATCACGGTAATACCACAGAGTGAATCGCGGTAATTCCACAGAGTGAATCACGGTAATTCCAGACTGAATCATGGTAATTACACAGAGTGAATCATGGTAATTACACAGAGTGAATCACGGTAATACCACAGTGTGAGTCATGGTATTACCACACAGAGAATCACGGTCATTCCACAGTGCGAAACATGGTAATACCAGACTGAGAATCACGGTAATTCCACAGTGTGAATCACCGTAATTACACACTGAGAATCATGGTAATTCAACAGACTGAATCACAGTAATTCCGCAGTGCTAATCACGGTAATTCCATAGGGTGAATCATGATAATTGCACAGTGCGAATCACAGGAATACCACAGGGTGAATCATGATAATTCCACAGAGTGAATCACAGTAATTCCACAGTGCGAATCACGATAATACCACAGGGTGAATCATGATAATTCCACAGTGCGAATCACGGTAATTCCACAGTATGAATCACGGTAATTCCACAGTATGAATCACGGTAATTCCACAGTGCGAATCACGGTAATACCACAGTGCGAGTCATGGTATTAGCACACAGAGAATCACGGTCATTCCAGAGTGCGAACCATGGTAATTCCACAGTGCAAATCACGGTAATTCCACAGTGCGAATCATGCCAATACCACACTGAGAATCACGGTAATACCACAGTGAGAATCACGGTAATTCCACTGTACGAATCAAGGTAATTCCACAGTGTGAAACAAAGTAATTCCTCACTGTGAATCACGGTAATTCCACAATGTGGATCATGGTAATTCCACAGTGTGAATCATGGTAATTCCACAGTGTGAATCATGGTAATTCCACAGGGTGATTGACGGTAATTCCACAGTGCGAATCACGGTAATTCCACAGTGCAAATCATGGTAATACCACAGTGTGAATCACGGTAATACTACAGTGCCAATCACAGTAATACCACTTTGAGAATCACGGTAATTCCACAGTGTGAATCATAGTAATACCACAGTGTATATCATGGTAATTACACAGTGTGAATCACGGTAATTCCACAGAGTGAATCACGGTAATTCCACAGAGTGAATCATGGTAATACCACAGTGCGAGTCATGGTATTACCACACAGAGAAGCACGGTCATTCCACAGTGTGAATCATGGTAATACCACACTGAGAATCACGGTAATTCCATCCTGTGAATCACAGTAATTACACACTGAGAATCATGGTAATTCCACAGAGTGAATCACAGTAATTCCGCAGTGCTAATCACGGTAATTCCATAGGGTGAATCATGATAATTCCACAGTGCGAATCACGGTAATACCACAGGGTGAATCATGATAAATCCACAGAGTGAATCACGGTAATTCCACAGTGCGAATCACGATAATACCACAGGGTGAATCATGATAATTCCACAGTGCGAATCACAGTAATTCCACAGTATGAATCACGGTAATTCCACAGTATGAATCACGGAAATTCCACAGTGCGAATCACGGTAATACCACAGTGCGAGTCATGGTATTACCACACAGAGAATAACGGTCATTCCAGAGTGCGAACCATGGTAATTCCTCACTGTGAATCACGGTAATTCCACAATGAGGATCATGGTAATTCCACAATGAGAATCACGATAATTCCACCATGAAAATTACGGTAAATCCACAGTGCGAATCACGGTAATTCCACACCGTGAATCATGGTAATTCCACAATGTGGATCATGGTAATTCCACAATGTGAATCACGGTAATTCCACACTGTGAATCACGGTAATTCCACACTGTGAATCAGGGTAATTCCACAATGTGGATCATGTTAATTCCACACTGTGAAACAAAGTAATTCCACAATGTGAATCACGGTAATTCCAAAATGTGAAACAAAGTAATTCCACAATGTGGATCATGGTTATTCCACACTGTGAAACAAGGTAATTCCTCACTGTGAATCATGGCAATTTCAAACTGTGAATCATGGCAATTCCTCACTGTGAATCACGGTAATTCTACAATGTGGATCATGGTAATTCCTCACTGTGAAACAAGGTAATTCCTCACTGTGAAACACGCTAATTCCTCAATGTGAAACACGCTAATTCCACACTGTGAATCATGGTAATTCCACACTGTGAATCACGGTAATTCCACAATGTGGATCATGGTAGCACCACACTGAGACTCACGGTAATTCCACAGTGTGAATCACACTAATTCCACAATGTGGATCATGGTAATTCCTCACTGTGAATCACGGTAATTCCACAATGTGGATCATGGTAGTACCACACTGAGACTCACGGTAATTCCACAGTGTGAATCACAGTAATTCCACAGTGTGATTGACGGTAATTCCACAGTGCGAATCACGGTAAGTACACACTGAGAATCAAGGTAATTCCACAGTGCGAATCATGGTAATTGCAAACTGAGAATCACGGTAAATCCACACTTAGAATCACGGTAATTGCATAGTGTGAATCACGGTAATTCCACAGTGTGAATCAGGGTAATTACACAGTGTGAATCACAGTAATTACACACTGAGAATAATGGTAATTCCACAGTGTGAATCATAGTAATACCACAGGCTGAATCATGATAATTCCACAGAGTGAATCACGGTAATTCCACAGTGCGAATCACGGTAATACCACAGGGTGAATCATGATAATTCCACAGTGCGAATCACGGTAATTCCACAGTATGAATCACGGTAATTCATCAGTGTGGATCATGGTAATTCCACAGTGTGAATCACAGTAATTCCTAATTGTGAAACACGGTAATTCCACACTGTGAATCACAGTAATTCCACACTGTGAATCACTGTAATTCCACAATGTCGATCATGGTAATTCCACACTGTGAAACAAGTTAATTCCTCACAGTGAATCATGGCAATTCCAAACTGTGAATCATGGCAATTCCTCACTGTGAATCACGGTAATTCCACAATGTGGATCATGGTAATTCCACACTGAGAATCACGGTAATTCCACCATGAAAATTACGGTAATTCCACAGTGCGAATCACGGTAATTCCACACTGTGAATCGCAGTAATTCCACACTGTGAATCACGGTAATTCCACAATGTGGATCATGGTAATTCCACACTGTGAAACAAGGTAATTCCTTACTGTGAATCATGGCAATTCCAAACTGTGAATCATGGCAATTCCTCACTGTGAATCACGGTAATTCCACAATGTGGATCATCGTAATTCCTCACTGTGAAACAAGGTAATTCCTCACTGTGAAACATGGTAATTCCTCACTGTGAAACACGGTAATTCCACACTGTGAATCATGGTAATTCCACACTGTGAATCACAGTAATTCCACAATCTGGATCATGGTAATTCCACACTGTGAATCACGGTAATTCCACAATGTGGATCATGGTAATTCCACACTGTGAAACAAGGTAATTCCTCACTGTGAATCATGGCAATTCCAAACTGTGAATCATGGCAATTCCTCACTGTGAATCACGGTAATTCCACAATGTGGATCATGGTAATTCCTCATTGTGAAACAAGGTAATTCCTCACTGTGAAACATGGTAATTCCACACTGTGTATCACAGTAATTCCACAATCAGGATCATGGTAATTCCTCACTGTGAATCACGGTAATTCCACAATGTGGATCATGGTAGTACCACACTGAGACTCACGGTAATTCCACAGTGTGAATCACAGTAATTCCACAGTGTGATTGACGGTAATTCCACAGTGCGAATCACGGTAAGTACACACTGAGAATCAAGGTAATTCCACAGTGCGAATCATGTTAATTGCAAACTGAGAATCACGGTAATTCCACTGTACGAATCATGGTAATTCCACAGTGTGAAACAAAGTAATTCCTCACTGTGAATCACGGTAATTCCACAATGTGGAGCATGGTAATTCCACAGTGTGAATCACGGTTATTCCTCACTGTGAAACACGGTAATTCCACACTGTGAATCACAGTAATTCCACAATGTGGATCATGGTAATTCCACACTGTGAAACAAGGTAATTCCTCACAGTGAATCATGGCAATTCCAAATTGTGAATCATGGCATTTCCTCACTGTGAATCATGGTAATTCCACAATGTGGGTCATGGTAATTCCACACTGAGAATCACGGTAATTCCACCATGAAAATTACGGTAATTCCACAGTGCGAATCACGGTAATTCCACACTGTGAATCGCAGTAATTCCACACTGTGAATCACGGTAATTCCACAATGTGGATCATGGTAATTCCACACTGTGAAACAAGGTAATTCCTTACTGTGAATCATGGCAATTCCAAACTGTGAATCATGGCAATTCCTCACTGTGAATCACGGTAATTCCACAATGTGGATCATGGTAATTCCTCACTGTGAAACAAGGTAATTCCTCACTGTGAAACACGGTAATTCCTCAATGTGAAACACGCTAATTCCACACTGTGAATCATGGTAATTCCACACTGTGAATCACGGTAATTCCACAATGTGGATCATGGTAGCACCACACTGAGACTCACGGTAATTCCACAATGTGGATCATGGTAATTCCACACTGTGAAACAAGGTAATTCCTCACTGTGAATCATGGCAATTCCAAACTGTGAATCATGGCAATTCCTCACTGTGAATCACGGTAATTCCACAATGTGGATCATGGTAATTGCTCACTGTGAAACAAGGTAATTCCTCACTGTGAAACATGGTAATTCCACACTGTGTATCACAGTAATTCCACAATCTGGATCATGGTAATTCCTCACTGTGAATCACGGTAATTCCACAATGTGGATCATGGTAGTACCACACTGAGACTCACAGTAATTCCACAGTGTGAATCACAGTAATTCCACAGTGTGATTGACGGTAATTCCACAGTGCGAATCACGGTAAGTACACACTGAGAATCAAGGTAATTCCACAGTGCGAATCATGTTAATTGCAAACTGAGAATCACGGTAATTCCACACTTAGAATCACGGTAATTGCATAGTGTGAATCACGGTAATTCCACAGTGCGAAACACGGTAAATACACACTGACAATGACGGTAATTCCACAGTGCGAACAACGGTAATACCACACTGAGAATCACGGTAAGTCCACAGAGTGCATCACGGTAATACCACACCGAGAATCACAGTAATTCCACAATGTGATTCACGGCAATTCCACAGTGCGAGTTACGGTAATTCCACAGTGTGATTCGCGGTAATTCCACAGTGTGAATCACGGTAATTCCACATTGTGTGTCATGGTAATACCAAACTGAGAATCACGGTAAATCCACATTGAGAATCAGGGTAATTCTGCAGTGTGAATCACGGTAATACCACACTGAGAATCACGGTAATTCCACAGTGCGAATCACGGTAATTCCACACCAAGAATCATGGTAATTCCACACTGAGAATCAGGGTAATTGCACAGTGTGAATCACGGTAATTCCACAGTGCGAATCACGGTAATTCCACACCAAAAATCATGGTAATTCCACACTGAGAATCAGGGTAATTGCACAGTGTGAATCACGGTAATTCCACAGTGCGAATCATGGTAATTCCACACTGAGAATCAGGGGAATTCCACACTGAGAATCACGGTAATTCCACAGTGCGAATCACGGTAATTCCACAGTGCGAATCACAGTAACTCCTCACTGAGAATCATGGTAATTCCTCACTGAGAATCATGGTAATTCCACAATGTTAATCACGGTAATTCCACAGTGCGAAACACGGTACTTCCACAGTGTGAATCACGGTAATTCAGCAGTGCAAATCACGGTAATTCCACGGTGTGAACCACAGTAATACCACACCGAGAATCACGGTAATTCCACAGTGTGAACCACAGTAATACCACAACGAGAATCACGGTAATTCCACAATGTGATTCACGGCAATCCCACAGTGCAAATTACGGTAATTCCACAGTGTGAATAACGGTAATTCCACAGTGTGATTCACGGTAATACCACAGTGTGAATCACGGTAATTCCACACTGAGAATGATGGTAATTCCAAAGTGGCAATCATGGTAAATCCACAGTGTGAATCACGGTAATTCCAAACTGAGAATCACGGTAATTCCACAGTGAGAATCATTGTAATTCCACACTGAGAATCACAGTAATACCACACTGAGAATCATGGTAATTCCACAGTGTGAATCATGGTAGTACCACACTGAGACTCACGGTAATTCCACAGTGTGAATCACAGTAATACCACAATGAGAATCACGGTAATTCCACAGTACGTATCATGGAAATACCACACTGAGAATCACAGTAATTCCACAGTTTGAATCACGGTAATTACACAGTATGGAACACGGTAATTCCACAGAGTGAATCACGGTAATTACACAGAGTGAATCACGCTAATTCCACAGTGTGAATCACGGTAATTACACTGAGTGAATCACGGTATTTCCACAGAGTGAATCATGGTAATTACACACAGTGAATCATGGTAATTACACAGAGTGAATCACGGTAATAACACAGTGTGAATCAGGGTAATACCACACTGAGAATCACGGTAATTCCACAGTGTGTATCATGGTAATTCCACAGAGTGAATCACGGTAATTACACAGAGTGAATCAGAGTATTTCCACAGTGTGAATCATAGTAATTACACAGTGTGAATCACGGTAATTCTACAGAGTGAATCAGGGTAATTACACTGAGTGAATCAGGGTAATTCCAGAGTGAATCATGGTAATTACACAAAGTGAATCATGGTAATTACACAGAGTGAATCACGGTAATACCACAGTGCGAGTCATGGTATTTCCACAGAGAGAATCACGGTCATTCCACAGTGCGAATCATGGTAATACCACACTGAGAATCACAGTAATTCCACAGTGTGAATCACAGTAATTACACACTGAGAATCACAGTAATTACACACTGAGAATCATGGTAATTCCACAGATTGATTCACAGTAATTCCACAGTGCGAATCAAGGTAATTCCACAGAGTGAATCATGATAATTCCACAGTGTGAATCACGGTAATTCCTCAGTGCGAATCACGGTAATACCACAGGGTGAATCATGATAATTCCACAGTGTGAATAACGGTAATTCCACAGTATGAATCACGCTAATTCCACAGTATGAATCACGGTAATTCCACAGTGTGAATCACGGTAATACCACAGTGCGAGTCCTGGTATTAATACACAGAGAATCACAGTCATTCCACAGTGCGAATCATGGTAATTACACAGTGCGAATCACGGTAATTCCACAGTGCGATTCATGGCAATACCAAACTGAGAATCACGGTAATGCCACAATGAGAATCACGGTAATTCCACTGTACGAATCCTGGTAATTCCACAGTGTGAAACAAAGTAATTCCTCACTGTGAATCACGGTAATTCCACAATGTGGATCATGGTAATTCCACAGTGTGAATCACAGTAATTCCTAATTGTGAAACACGGTAATTCCACACTGTGAATCACAGTAATTCCACACTGTGAATCACTGTAATTCCACAATGTCGATCATGGTAATTCCACACTGTGAAACAAGTTAATTCCTCACAGTGAATCATGGCAATTCCAAACTGTGAATCATGGCAATTCCTCACTGTGAATCACGGTAATTCCACAATGTGGATCATGGTAATTCCACACTGAGAATCACGGTAATTCCACCATGAAAATTACGGTAATTCCACAGTGCGAATCACGGTAATTCCACACTGTGAATCGCAGTAATTCCACACTGTGAATCACGGTAATTCCACAATGTGGATCATGGTAATTCCACACTGTGAAACAAGGTAATTCCTTACTGTGAATCATGGCAATTCCAAACTGTGAATCATGGCAATTCCTCACTGTGAATCACGGTAATTCCACAATGTGGAGCATGGTAATTCCACAGTGTGAATCACGGTTATTCCTCACTGTGAAACACGGTAATTCCACACTGTGAATCACAGTAATTCCACAATGTGGATCATGGTAATTCCACACTGTGAAACAAGGTAATTCCTCACAGTGAATCATGGCAATTCCAAACTGTGAATCATGGCAATTCCTCACTGTGAATCATGGTAATTCCACAATGTGGATCATGGTAATTCCACACTGAGAATCACGGTAATTCCACCATGAAAATTACGGTAATTCCACAGTGCGAATCACGGTAATTCCACACTGTGAATCGCAGTAATTCCACACTGTGAATCACGGTAATTCCACAATGTGGATCATGGTAATTCCACACTGTGAAACAAGGTAATTCCTTACTGTGAATCATGGCAATTCCAAACTGTGAATCATGGCAATTCCTCACTGTGAATCACGGTAATTCCACAATGTGGATCATGGTAATTCCTCACTGTGAAACAAGGTAATTCCTCACTGTGAAACATGGTAATTCCTCACTGTGAAACACGGTAATTCCACACTGTGAATCATGGTAATTCCACACTGTGAATCACAGTAATTCCACAATCTGGATCATGGTAATTCCACACTGTGAATCACGATAATTCCACAATGTGGATCATGGTAATTCCACACTGTGAAACAAGGTAATTCCTCACTGTGAATCATGGCAATTCCAAACTGTGAATCATGGCAATTCCTCACTGTGAATCACGGTAATTCCACAATGTGGATCATGGTAATTCCTCACTGTGAAACAAGGTAATTCCTCACTGTGAAACATGGTAATTCCACACTGTGTATCACAGTAATTCCACAATCTGGATCATGGTAATTCCTCACTGTGAATCACCGTAATTCCACAATGTGGATCATGGTAGTACCACACTGAGACTCACGGTAATTCCACAGTGTGAATCACAGTAATTCCACAGTGTGATTGACGGTAATTCCACAGTGCGAATCACGGTAAGTACACACTGAGAATCAAGGTAATTCCACAGTGCGAATCATGTTAATTGCAAACTGAGAATCACGGTAATTCCACACTTAGAATCACGGTAATTGCATAGTGTGAATCACGGTAATTCCACAGTGCGAAACACGGTAAATACACACTGACAATGACGGTAATTCCACAGTGCGAACAACGGTAATACCACACTGAGAATCACGGTAAGTCCACAGAGTGCATCACGGTAATACCACACCGAGAATCACAGTAATTCCACAATGTGATTCACGGCAATTCCACAGTGCGAGTTACGGTAATTCCACAGTGTGATTCGCGGTAATTCCACAGTGTGAATCACGGTAATTCCACATTGTGTGTCATGGTAATACCAAACTGAGAATCACGGTAAATCCACATTGAGAATCACGGTAATTCCACAGTGCGAATCACGGTAATTCCACACTGAGAATCATTGTAATTCCACAATGAGAATCACAGTAATACCACACTGAGAATCATGGTAATTCCACAGTGTGAATCATGGTAGTACCACACTGAGACTCACGGTAATTCCACAGTGTGAATCACAGTAATACCACAATGAGAATCACGGTAATTCCACAGTACGTATCATGGAAATACCACACTGAGAATCACAGTAATTCCACAGTTTGAATCACGGTAATTACACAGTATGGAACACGGTAATTCCACAGAGTGAATCACGGTAATTACACAGAGTGAATCACGCTAATTCCACAGTGTGAATCACGGTAATTACACTGAGTGAATCACGGTAATTCCACAGAGTGAATCATGGTAATTCCACACTGAGAATCAGGGTAATTGCACAGTGTGAATCACGGTAATTCCACAGTGCGAATCACGGTAATTCCACACCAAATATCATGGTAATTCCACACTGAGAATCAGGGTAATTGCACAGTGTGAATCACGGTAATTCCACAGTGTGAATCATGGTAATTCCACACTGAGAATCAGGGGAATTCCACACTGAGAATCACGGTAATTCCACAGTGCGAATCACGGTAATTCCACAGTGCGAATCACAGTAATTCCTCACTGAGAATCATGGTAATTCCTCACTGAGAATCATGGTAATTCCACAATGTTAATCACGGTAATTCCACAGTGCGAAACACGGTACTTCCACAGTGTGAATCACGGTAATTCAGCAGTGCAAATCACGGTAATTCCACGGTGTGAACCACAGTAATACCACACCGAGAATCACGGTAATTCCACAGTGTGAACCACAGTAATACCACAACGAGAATCACGGTAATTCCACAATGTGATTCACGGCAATACCACAGTGCAAATTACGGTAATTCCACAGTGTGAATAACGGTAATTCCACAGTGTGATTCACGGTAATACCACAGTGTGAATCACGGTAATTCCACACTGAGAATGATGGTAATTCCAAAGTGTCAATCATGGTAAATCCACAGTGTGAATCACGGTAATTCCAAACTGAGAATCATGGTAATTCCACACTGAGAATCATTGTAATTCCACACTGAGAATCACAGTAATACCACACTGAGAATCATGGTAATTCCACAGTGTGAATCATGGTAGTACCACACTGAGACTCACGGTAATTCCACAGTGTGAATCACAGTAATACCACAATGAGAATCACGGTAATTCCAAAGTACGTATCATGGAAATACCACACTGAGAATCACAGTAATTCCACAGTTTGAATCACGGTAATTACACAGTATGGAACACGGTAATTCCACAGAGTGAATCACGGTAATTACACAGAGTGAATCACGCTAATTCCACAGTGTGAATCACGGTAATTACACTGAGTGAATCACGGTAATTCCACAGAGTGAATCATGGTAATTACACACAGTGAATCATGGTAATTACACAGAGTGAATCACGGTAATAACACAGTGTGAATCAGGGTAATACCACACTGAGAATCACGGTAATTCCACAGTGTGTATCATGGTAATTCCACAGAGTGAATCACGGTAATTACACAGAGTGAATCAGAGTATTTCCACAGTGTGAATCATAGTAATTACACAGTGTGAATCACGGTAATTCTACAGAGTGAATCAAGGTAATTACACTGAGTGAATCAGGGTAATTCCAGAGTGAATCATGGTAATTACACAAAGTGAATCATGGTAATTACACAGAGTGAATCACGGTAATACCACAGTGCGAGTCATGGTATTTCCACAGAGAGAATCACGGTCATTCCACAGTGCGAATCATGGTAATACCACACTGAGAATCACAGTAATTCCACAGTGTGAATCACAGTAATTACACACTGAGAATCACAGTAATTACACACTGAGAATCATGGTAATTCCACAGATTGATTCACAGTAATTCCACAGTGCGAATCAAGGTAATTCCACAGAGTGAATCATGATAATTCCACAGTGTGAATCACGGTAATTCCTCAGTGCGAATCACGGTAATACCACAGGGTGAATCATGATAATTCCACAGTGAGAATCACGGTAATTCCACAGTATGAATCACGGTAATTCCACAGTATGAATCACGGTAATTCCACAGTGTGAATCACGGTAATACCACAGTGCGAGTCCTGGTATTAATACACAGAGAATCACAGTCATTCCACAGTGCGAATCATGGTAATTACACAGTGCGAATCACGGTAATTCCACAGTGCGATTCATGGCAATACCAAACTGAGAATCACGGTAATGCCACAATGAGAATCACGGTAATTCCACTGTACGAATCCTGGTAATTCCACAGTGTGAAACAAAGTAATTCCTCACTGTGAATCACGGTAATTCCACAATGTGGATCATGGTAATTCCACAGTGTGAATCACAGTAATTCCTAATTGTGAAACACGGTAATTCCACACTGTGAATCACAGTAATTCCACACTGTGGAATCAATGTAATTCCACATGTCCGATCATGGTAATTCCACACTGGGTGTGAAACAGTTAATTCCTCACAGTGAATCATGGCAATTCCAAACTGTGACTCATGGCAATTCCTCACTGTGGATCACGGTAATTCCACAATGTGGCTCAGTGGTAATTCCACACTGAGAATCACGGTAATTGCCACCATGAAATTACGGTAATTCCACAGTGCGAATCACGGTAATTTCCACACTGTGAATCGAAGTAATTCCACACTCGTGAATCACGGTAATCCACAATGTGGATCATGGTTAATTCCACACTGTGAAACAAGGTAATTCCTTACTGTGAAATCATGGCAATTTCCAAACTGTAGAATCCATGGCAATTCCTCCCACTGTGAATCACGGTATTCCACAATGTGGAGCCATGGTAATTCCACAGTGGTGAATCACCGGTTATTCCTCACTGTGAAACACGGTATTCACACACTGTGAATCACAGTATTCCACATGTGGAATCACGGTAATTCACAATGTGGAACAAGGTAATTCCACACATGTGAAACAAGGTACGTTCCTTACAGTAGAATCCTGGCAATCCAAACTGTGAATCATGGGCAATACCATCCCTGTGCTGAATCACGGTAGATAATTCCACAATGTGGATCATGGTAATTCCTCACTGTGAAACAAGGTAATTCCTCCACTGTGCACACAAGGTAACTCATCACTTTGAAAACACGGGTAATTCACACTGTGAAACTCATGGGTACTTCACACTGTGCATCCACAGAAATTCACAATCTGGATCATGGTAATTCCACCCCTGTGAATCACGATAAGTTCCATCAATGTGGATCATGGTAATTCCACACTGATGAACACGGACTTCCTCAACTGTGAATCATGGCAATTCCAAACTGTGAATCATGGCAATTCCTCACTGTGAATCACGGTAAATCCACAAGGTAGGATCATTGTACATTCCACCCTGTAGCAACAAGGTAATTCCACACTGTGAAACATGGTAATTCCACAGTGCGTAACACAGTAATTCCACAATCTGGATCATGGTAATTCCTCACTGTGAATCACCGTAATTCCACAATGTGGATCATGGTAGTACCACACTGAGAATCACGGTAATTCCACAGTGCGTATCACAGTAATTCCACAATGTGATTGACGGTAATTCCACAGTGCGAATCACGGTAAGTAAACACTGAGAATCACGGTAATTCCACAGTGTGAATCATGTTAATTCCACAGTGCGAATCACGGTAATTCCACACTGCAAATCACGGTAATTGCATAGTGTGAATCACGGTAATTCCACAGTGCAAACAACGGTAATACCACACTGAGAATCACGGTAATTCCACAGTGCAAACAACGGTAATACCACACTGAGAATCACGGTAATTCCACAGAGTGAATCACGGTAATACCACACTGAGAATCACAGTAATTCCACAATGTGATTCACGGCAATTCCACAGTGCGAGTTACGGTAATTCCACAGTGTGATTCGCGGTAATTCCACAGTGTGAATCACGGTAATTCCACATTGTGTGTCATGGTAATACCAAACTGAGAATCACGGTAAATCCACATTGAGAATCACGGTAATTCCACAGTGCGAATCACGGTAATTCCACACTGAGAATCACCATAATTCCACACTGAGAATCACAGTAATACCACACTGAGAATCATGGTAATTCCACAGTGTGAATCACAGTAATTCCACACTGAGAATCACGGTAATTCCACAGTGTGAATCACAGTAATACCACAATGAGAATCACGGTAATTCCACAGTACGTATCATGGAAATACCACACTGAGAATCACAGTAATTCCACAGTTTGAATCACGGTAATTACACAGTATGGAACACGGTAATTCCACAGAGTGAATCACGGTAATTACACAGAGTGAATCACGCTAATTCCACAGTGTGAATCACGGTAATTACACTGAGTGAATCACGGTAATTCCACAGAGTGAATCATGGTAATTCCACACTGAGAATCAGGGTAATTGCACAGTGTGAATCACGGTAATTCCACAGTGCGAATCACGGTAATTCCACACCAAATATCATGGTAATTCCACACTGAGAATCAGGGTAATTGCACAGTGTGAATCACGGTAATTCCACAGTGTGAATCATGGTAATTCCACACTGAGAATCAGGGGAATTCCACACTGAGAATCACGGTAATTCCACAGTGCGAATCACGGTAATTCCACAGTGCGAATCACAGTAATTCCTCACTGAGAATCATGGTAATTCCTCACTGAGAATCATGGTAATTCCACAATGTTAATCACGGTAATTCCACAGTGCGAAACACGGTACTTCCACAGTGTGAATCACGGTAATTCAGCAGTGCAAATCACGGTAATTCCACGGTGTGAACCACAGTAATACCACACCGAGAATCACGGTAATTCCACAGTGTGAACCACAGTAATACCACAACGAGAATCACGGTAATTCCACAATGTGATTCACGGCAATACCACAGTGCAAATTACGGTAATTCCACAGTGTGAATAACGGTAATTCCACAGTGTGATTCACGGTAATACCACAGTGTGAATCACGGTAATTCCACACTGAGAATGATGGTAATTCCAAAGTGTCAATCATGGTAAATCCACAGTGTGAATCACGGTAATTCCAAACTGAGAATCATGGTAATTCCACACTGAGAATCATTGTAATTCCACACTGAGAATCACAGTAATACCACACTGAGAATCATGGTAATTCCACAGTGTGAATCATGGTAGTACCACACTGAGACTCACGGTAATTCCACAGTGTGAATCACAGTAATACCACAATGAGAATCACGGTAATTCCAAAGTACGTATCATGGAAATACCACACTGAGAATCACAGTAATTCCACAGTTTGAATCACGGTAATTACACAGTATGGAACACGGTAATTCCACAGAGTGAATCACGGTAATTACACAGAGTGAATCACGCTAATTCCACAGTGTGAATCACGGTAATTACACTGAGTGAATCACGGTAATTCCACAGAGTGAATCATGGTAATTACACACAGTGAATCATGGTAATTACACAGAGTGAATCACGGTAATAACACAGTGTGAATCAGGGTAATACCACACTGAGAATCACGGTAATTCCACAGTGTGTATCATGGTAATTCCACAGAGTGAATCACGGTAATTACACAGAGTGAATCAGAGTATTTCCACAGTGTGAATCATAGTAATTACACAGTGTGAATCACGGTAATTCTACAGAGTGAATCAAGGTAATTACACTGAGTGAATCAGGGTAATTCCAGAGTGAATCATGGTAATTACACAAAGTGAATCATGGTAATTACACAGAGTGAATCACGGTAATACCACAGTGCGAGTCATGGTATTTCCACAGAGAGAATCACGGTCATTCCACAGTGCGAATCATGGTAATACCACACTGAGAATCACAGTAATTCCACAGTGTGAATCACAGTAATTACACACTGAGAATCACAGTAATTACACACTGAGAATCATGGTAATTCCACAGATTGATTCACAGTAATTCCACAGTGCGAATCAAGGTAATTACACAGAGTGAATCATGATAATTCCACAGTGTGAATCACGGTAATTCCTCAGTGCGAATCACGGTAATACCACAGGGTGAATCATGATAATTCCACAGTGAGAATCACGGTAATTCCACAGTATGAATCACGGTAATTCCACAGTATGAATCACGGTAATTCCACAGTGTGAATCACGGTAATACCACAGTGCGAGTCCTGGTATTAATACACAGAGAATCACAGTCATTCCACAGTGCGAATCATGGTAATTACACAGTGCGAATCACGGTAATTCCACAGTGCGATTCATGGCAATACCAAACTGAGAATCACGGTAATGCCACAATGAGAATCACGGTAATTCCACTGTACGAATCCTGGTAATTCCACAGTGTGAAACAAAGTAATTCCTCACTGTGAATCACGGTAATTCCACAATGTGGATCATGGTAATTCCACAGTGTGAATCACAGTAATTCCTAATTGTGAAACACGGTAATTCCACACTGTGAATCACAGTAATTCCACACTGTGAATCACTGTAATTCCACAATGTCGATCATGGTAATTCCACACTGTGAAACAAGTTAATTCCTCACAGTGAATCATGGCAATTCCAAACTGTGAATCATGGCAATTCCTCACTGTGAATCACGGTAATTCCACAATGTGGATCATGGTAATTCCACACTGAGAATCACGGTAATTCCACCATGAAAATTACGGTAATTCCACAGTGCGAATCACGGTAATTCCACACTGTGAATTGCAGTAATTCCACACTGTGAATCACGGTAATTCCACAATGTGGATCATGGTAATTCCACACTGTGAAACAAGGTAATTCCTTACTGTGAATCATGGCAATTCCAAACTGTGAATCATGGCAATTCCTCACTGTGAATCACGGTAATTCCACAATGTGGAGCATGGTAATTCCACAGTGTGAATCACGGTTATTCCTCACTGTGAAACACGGTAATTCCACACTGTGAATCACAGTAATTCCACAATGTGGATCATGGTAATTCCACACTGTGAAACAAGGTAATTCCTCACAGTGAATCATGGCAATTCCAAACTGTGAATCATGGCAATTCCTCACTGTGAATCATGGTAATTCCACAATGTGGGTCATGGTAATTCCACACTGAGAATCACGGTAATTCCACCATGAAAATTACGGTAATTCCACAGTGCGAATCACGGTAATTCCACACTGTGAATCGCAGTAATTCCACACTGTGAATCACGGTAATTCCACAATGTGGATCATGGTAATTCCACACTGTGAAACAAGGTAATTCCTTACTGTGAATCATGGCAATTCCAAACTGTGAATCATGGCAATTCCTCACTGTGAATCACGGTAATTCCACAATGTGGATCATGGTAATTCCTCACTGTGAAACAAGGTAATTCCTCACTGTGAAACATGGTAATTCCTCACTGTGAAACACGGTAATTCCACACTGTGAATCATGGTAATTCCACACTGTGAATCACAGTAATTCCACAATCTGGATCATGGTAATTCCACACTGTGAATCACGATAATTCCACAATGTGGATCATGGTAATTCCACACTGTGAAACAAGGTAATTCCTCACTGTGAATCATGGCAATTCCAAACTGTGAATCATGGCAATTCCTCACTGTGAATCACGGTAATTCCACAATGTGGATCATGGTAATTCCTCACTGTGAAACAAGGTAATTCCTCACTGTGAAACATGGTAATTCCACACTGTGTATCACAGTAATTCCACAATCTGGATCATGGTAATTCCTCACTGTGAATCACCGTAATTCCACAATGTGGATCATGGTAGTACCACACTGAGACTCACGGTAATTCCACAGTGTGAATCACAGTAATTCCACAGTGTGATTGACGGTAATTCCACAGTGCGAATCACGGTAAGTACACACTGAGAATCACGGTAATTCCACAGTGCGAATCACGTTAATTCCACACTGAGAATCACGGTAATTCCACACTGAGAATCACGGTAATTGCATAGTGTGAATCACGGTAATTCCACAGTGCGAAACACGGTAAATACACACTGACAATGACGGTAATTCCACAGTGCGAACCACGGTAATACCACACTGAGAATGACGGTACTCCCACAGAGTGAATCACGGTAATACCACACAGAGAATCACAGTAATTCCACAATGTGATTCACGGCAATTCCACAGAGCGACTTACGGTAATTCCACAGTGTGATTCGCGGTAATTCCACAGTGTGAATCACGGTAATTCCACATTGCGTGTCATGGTAATGCCACACTGAGAATCATGTTAATTCCACACTGAGAATCACGGTAATTCCACAGTGCGAATCACGGTAATTCCACACTGAGAATCATGGTAATTCCACAATGAGAATCACAGTAATACCACACTGAGAATCATGGTAATTCCACAGTGTGAATCATGGTAGTACCACACTGAGACTCACGGTAATTCCACAGTGTGAATCACAGTAATACCACAATGAGAATCACGGTAATTCCACAGTACGTATCATGGAAATACCACACTGAGAATCACAGTAATTCCACAGTTTGAATCACGGTAATTACACAGTATGGAACACGGTAATTCCACAGAGTGAATCACGGTAATTACACAGAGTGAATCACGCTAATTCCACAGTGTGAATCACGGTAATTACACTGAGTGAATCACGGTAATTCCACAGAGTGAATCATGGTAATTCCACACTGAGAATCAGGGTAATTGCACAGTGTGAATCACGGTAATTCCACAGTGCGAATCACGGTAATTCCACACCAAAAATCATGGTAATTCCACACTGAGAATCAGGGTAATTGCACAGTGTGAATCACGGTAATTCCACAGTGTGAATCATAGTAATTCCACACTGAGAATCAGGGGAATTCCACACTGAGAATCACGGTAATTCCACAGTGCGAATCATGGTAATTCCACAGTGCGAATCACAGTAATTCCTCACTGAGAATCATGGTAATTCCTCACTGAGAATCATGGTAATTCCACAGTGTTAATCACGGTAATTCCACAGTGCGAAACACAGTAATTCCACAGTGTGAATCACGGTAATTCCACAGTGCAAATCACGGTAATTCCACGGTGTGAACCACAGTAATACCACACCGAGAATCACGGTAATTCCACAGTGTGAATCACGGTAATACCACACTGAGAATCACGGTAATTCCAAATTGTTATTCACGGCAATCGCACAGTGCAAATTACGGTAATTCCACAGTGTGAATAACGGTAATTCCACAGTGTGATTCACGGTAATACCACAGTGTGAATCACGGTAATTCCACACTGAAAATCACGGTAATTCCAAAGTGTCAATCATGGTAAATCCACAGTGTGAATCACGGTAATTCCAAACTGAGAATCATGGTAATTCCACACTGAGAATCATGGTAATTCCACACTGAGAATCACAGTAATACCACACTGAGAATCATGGTAATTCCACAGTGTGAATCATGGTAGTACCACACTGAAACTCACGGTAATTCCACAGTGTGAATCACAGTAATACCACAATGAGAATCACAGTAATTCCACAGTACGTATCATGGAAATACCACACTGAGAATCACAGTAATTCCACAGTGCGAATCACGGTAATTACACAGTTTGAATCACGATAATTCCACAGTGCGAATCATGGTAATTACACAGAGTGAATCACGCTAATTCCACAGTGTGAATCACGGTGATTTCACAGTGTGAATCACGGTAATTCCACTGAGCGAATCATGGTAATTACACACAGTGAATCATGGTAATTACACAGTGTGAATCACGGTAATAACACAGTGTGAATCAGGGTAATACCACACTGAGAATCACGGTAATTCCACAGTGTGTATCATGGTAATTCCACAGTGTGAATCACGGTAATTACACAGAGTGAATCAGAGTATTTCCACAGTGTGAATCATAGTAATTACACAGTGTGAATCACGGTAATTCTACAGAGTGAATCAAGGTAATTACACTGAGTGAATCAGGGTAATTCCAGAGTGAATCATGGTAATTACACAAAGTGAATCATGGTAATTACACAGAGTGAATCACGGTAATACCACAGTGCGAGTCATGGTATTTCCACAGAGAGAATCACGGTCATTCCACAGTGCGAATCATGGTAATACCACACTGAGAATCACAGTAATTCCACAGTGTGAATCACAGTAATTACACACTGAGAATCACAGTAATTACACACTGAGAATCATGGTAATTCCACAGATTGATTCACAGTAATTCCACAGTGCGAATCAAGGTAATTCCACAGAGTGAATCATGATAATTCCACAGTGTGAATCACGGTAATTCCTCAGTGCGAATCACGGTAATACCACAGGGTGAATCATGATAATTCCACAGTGAGAATCACGGTAATTCCACAGTATGAATCACGGTAATTCCACAGTATGAATCACGGTAATTCCACAGTGTGAATCACGGTAATACCACAGTGCGAGTCATGGTATTAATACACAGAGAATCACAGTCATTCCACAGTGCGAATCATGGTAATTACACAGTGCGAATCACGGTAATTCCACAGTGCGATTCATGGCAATACCACACTGAGAATCACGGTAATACCACAGTGAGAATCACGGTAATTCCACTGTACGAATCATGGTAATTCCACAGTGTGAAACAAAGTAATTCCTCACTGTGAATCACGGTAATTCCACAATGTGGAGCATGGTAATTCCACAGTGTGAATCACGGTTATTCCTCACTGTGAAACACGGTAATTCCACACTGTGAATCACAGTAATTCCACAATGTGGATCATGGTAATTCCACACTGTGAAACAAGGTAATTCCTCACTGTGAATCATGGCAATTCCAAACTGTGAATCATGGCAATTCCTCACTGTGAATCACGGTAATTCCACAATGTGGATCATGGTAATTCCTCACTGCGAAACAAGGTAATTCCTCACTGTGAAGCACGGTAATTCCTCACTGTGAAACATGGTAATTCCACACTGTGAATCACGGTAACTCCACAATGTGGATCATGGTAATTCCACAATGAAAATTACGGTAATTCCACACTGTGAATCACGGTAATTCCACAATGTGGATCATGGTAATTCCACAATGAAAATTACGGTAATTCCACAGTGTGAATCACGGTAATTCCACAATGCGAATCACAGTAATTCCATAGTGCGAATCACAGTAATTCCACAGTGTGATTGACGGTAATTCCACAGTGCGAAGCACAGTAATTCCACAGTGCGAATCACAGTAATTCCAGTGTGATTGACGGTAATTCCACATTGCAAATCACGGTAAGTACACACTGATGATCACGGTAATTCCACAGTGTGAATCACGTTAATTCCACAGTGCGAATCACGGTAATCCCACAGTGCGAATCACGGTAATTGCAAACTGAGAATCACGGTAATTCCATACTGAGAATCATGGTAATTCCACAGTGTGAATCACGGAAATTCCACAGTGCAAATCACGGTAAATACACATTGAGAATGACGGTAATTCCACAGTGCGAACCATGGTAATACCACACTGAGAATCATGGTAATTCTACAATGTGATTCACAGCAATTCCACAGTGCGAATTACAGTAACTCCAAAGTGTGAGTCGCGGTAATATCACACTGAGAATCAGGGTAATTCCACACTGAGAATCATGGTAATTCCAGAGGGTGAATCACGGTAATTCCACACTGAGAATCACAGTAATTCCACAGTTTGAATCACGGTAATTACACAGTGTGAATCACAGTAATTCCACAGAGTGAATCACGGTAATTACACAGAGTGAATCACGCTAATTCCACAGTGTGAATCACGGTAATTACACTGAGTGAATCACGGTAATTCCACAGAGTGAATCATGGTAATTACACAGAGTGAAACAAGGTAATTCCTCACTGTGAATCATGGCAATTTCAAACTGTGAATCACGATAATACCACAGGGTGAATCATGATAATTCCACAGTGCGAATCACAGTAATTCCACAGTATGAATCACGGTAATTCCACAGTATGAATCACGGTAATTCCACAGTGCGAATCACGGTAATACCACAGTGCGAGTCATGGTATTACCACACAGAGAATAACGGTCATTCCAGAGTGCGAACCATGGTAATTCCTCACTGTGAATCACGGTAATTCCACAATGAGGCTCATGGTAATTCCACACTGAGAATCACGACAATTCCACCATGAAAATTACGGTAAATCCACAGTGCGAATCACGGTAATTCCACACCGTGAATCATGGTAATTCCACAATGTGGATCATGGTAATTCCACAATGTGAATCACGGTAATTCCACACTGTGAATCACGGTAATTCCACACTGTGAATCACGGTAATTCCACAATGTGGATCATGTTAATTCCACACTGTGAATCATGGTAATTCCAAAATGTGAAACAAAGTAATTCCACAATGTGGATCATGGTAATTCCACACTGTGAAACAAGGTAATTCCTCACTGTGAATCATGGCAATTTCAAACTGTGAATCATGGCAATTCTTCACTGTGAATCACGGTAATTCTACAATGTGGATCATGGTAATTCCTCACTGTGAAACAAGGTAATTCCTCACTGTGAAACACGGTAATTCCTCAATGTGAAACACGCTAATTCCACACTGTGAATCATGGTAATTCCACACTGTGAATCACGGTAATTCCACAATGTGGATCATGGTAGCACCACACTGAGACTCACGGTAATTCCACAGTGTGAATCACGGTAATTCCACAATGTGGATCATGGTAATTCCACACTGTGAAACAAGGTAATTCCTCACTGTGAATCATGGCAATTCCAAACTGTGAATCATGGCAATTCCTCACTGTGAATCACGGTAATTCCACAATGTGGATCATGGTAATTCCTCACTGTGAAACAAGGTAATTCCTCACTGTGAAACATGGTAATTCCACACTGTGTATCACAGTAATTCCACAATCTGGATCATGGTAATTCCTCACTGTGAATCACGGTAATTCCACAATGTGGATCATGGTAGTACCACACTGAGACTCACGGTAATTCCACAGTGTGAATCACAGTAATTCCACAGTGTGATTGACGGTAATTCCACAGTGCGAATCACGGTAAGTACACACTGAGAATCAAGGTAATTCCACAGTGCGAATCATGTTAATTGCAAACTGAGAATCACGGTAATTGCATAGTGTGAATCACGGTAATTCCACAGTGCGAAATACGGTAAATACACACTGACAATGACGGTAATTCCACAGTGCGAACAACGGTAATACCACACTGAGAATCACGGTAAGTCCACAGAGTGCATCACGGTAATACCACACCGAGAATCACAGTAATTCCACAATGTGATTCACGGCAATTCCACAGTGCGAGTTACGGTAATTCCACAGTGTGATTCGCGGTAATTCCACAGTGTGAATCACGGTAATTCCACATTGCGTGTCATGGTAATACCAAACTGAGAATCACGGTAAATCCACATTGGAGAATCAGGGTAATTCTGCAGTGTGAATCACGGTAATACCACACTGAGAATCACGGTAATTCCACAGTGCGAATCACGGTAATTCCACACCAAGAATCATGGTAATTCCACACTGAGAATCAGGGTAATTGCACAGTGTGAATCACGGTAATTCCACAGTGCGAATCACGGTAATTCCACACCAAAAATCATGGTAATTCCACACTGAGAATCAGGGTAATTGCACAGTGTGAATCACGGTAATTCCACACTGTGAATCGCAGTAATTCCACACTGTGAATCACGGTAATTCCACAATGTGGATCATGGTTATTCCACACTGTGAAACAAGGTAATTCCTTACTGTGAATCATGGCAATTCCAAACTGTGAATCATGGCAATTCCTCACTGTGAATCACGGTAATTCCACAATGTGGATCATGGTAATTCCTCACTGTGAAACAAGGTAATTCCTCACTGTGAAACATGGTAATTCCTCACTGTGAAACACGGTAATTCCACACTGTGAATCATGGTAATTCCACACTGTGAATCACAGTAATTCCACAATCTGGATCATGGTAATTCCACACTGTGAATCACGATAATTCCACAATGTGGATCATGGTAATTCCACACTGTGAAACAAGGTAATTCCTCACTGTGAATCATGGCAATTCCAAACTGTGAATCATGGCAATTCCTCACTGTGAATCACGGTAATTCCACAATGTGGATCATGGTAATTCCTCACTGTGAAACAAGGTAATTCCTCACTGTGAAACATGGTAATTCCACACTGTGTATCACAGTAATTCCACAATCTGGATCATGGTAATTCCTCACTGTGAATCACCGTAATTCCACAATGTGGATCATGGTAGTACCACACTGAGACTCACGGTAATTCCACAGTGTGAATCACAGTAATTCCACAGTGTGATTGACGGTAATTCCACAGTGCGAATCACGGTAAGTACACACTGAGAACCAAGGTAATTCCACAGTGCGAATCATGTTAATTGCAAACTGAGAATCACGGTAATTCCACACTTAGAATCACGGTAATTGCATAGTGTGAATCACGGTAATTCCACAGTGCAAAACACGGTAAATACACACTGACAATGACGGTAATTCCACAGTGCGAACAACGGTAATACCACACTGAGAATCACGGTAAGTCCACAGAGTGCATCACGGTAATACCACACCGAGAATCACAGTAATTCCACAATGTGATTCACGGCAATTCCACAGTGTGAGTTACGGTAATTCCACAGTGTGATTCGCGGTAATTCCACAGTGTGAATCACGGTAATTCCACATTGTGTGTCATGGTAATACCAAACTGAGAATCACGGTAAATCCACATTGAGAATCAGGGTAATTCTGCAGTGTGAATCACGGTAATACCACACTGAGAATCACGGTAATTCCACAGTGCGAATCACGGTAATTCCACACTGAGAATCATTGTAATTCCACAATGAGAATCACAGTAATACCACACTGAGAATCATGGTAATTCCACAGTGTGAATCATGGTAGTACCACACTGAGAATCACGGTAATTCCACAGTGTGAATCACAGTAATACCACAATGAGAATCACGGTAATTCCACAGTACGTATCATGGAAATACCACACTGAGAATCACAGTAATTCCACAGTGTGAATCACGGTAATTACACAGTATGGAACACGGTAATTCCACAGAGTGAATCACGGTAATTACACAGAGTGAATCACGCTAATTCCACAGTGTGAATCACGGTAATTACACTGAGTGAATCACGGTAATTCCACAGAGTGAATCATGGTAATTCCACACTGAGAATCAGGGTAATTGCACAGTGTGAATCACGGTAATTCCACAGTGCGAATCACGGTACTTCCACACCAAAAATCATGGTAATTCCACACTGAGAATCAGGGTAATTGCACAGTGTGAATCACGGTAATTCCACAGTGTGAATCATGGTAATTCCACACTGAGAATCAGGGGAATTCCACACTGAGAATCACGGTAATTCCACAGTGCGAATCACGGTAATTCCACAGTGCGAATCACAGTAATTCCTCACTGAGAATCATGGTAATTCCTCACTGAGAATCATGGTAATTCCACAATGTTAATCACGGTAATTCCACAGTGCGAAACACGGTACTTCCACAGTGTGAATCACGGTAATTCAGCAGTGCAAATCACGGTAATTCCACGGTGTGAACCACAGTAATACCACACCGAGAATCACGGTAATTCCACAGTGTGAACCACAGTAATACCACAACGAGAATCACGGTAATTCCACAATGTGATTCACGGCAATACCACAGTGCAAATTACGGTAATTCCACAGTGTGAATAACGGTAATTCCACAGTGTGATTCACGGTAATACCACAGTGTGAATCACGGTAATTCCACACTGAGAATGATGGTAATTCCAAAGTGTCAATCATGGTAAATCCACAGTGTGAATCACGGTAATTCCAAACTGAGAATCATGGTAATTCCACACTGAGAATCATTGTAATTCCACACTGAGAATCACAGTAATACCACACTGAGAATCATGGTAATTCCACGGTGTGAATCATGGTAATTCCACAGTGCGAATAACGGTAATTCCACAGTGTGAATCACAGTAATACCACAATGAGAATCACGGTAATTCCACAGTACGTATCATGGAAATACCACACTGAGAATCACAGTAATTCCACAGTTTGAATCACGGTAATTACACAGTATGGAACACGGTAATTCCACAGAGTGAATCACGGTAATTACACAGAGTGAATCACGCTAATTCCACAGTGTGAATCACGGTAATTACACTGAGTGAATCACGGTAATTCCACAGAGTGAATCATGGTAATTACACACAGTGAATCATGGTAATTACACAGAGTGAATCACGGTAATAACACAGTGTGAATCAGGGTAATACCACACTGAGAATCACGGTAATTCCACAGTGTGTATCATGGTAATTCCACAGAGTGAATCACGGTAATTACACAGAGTGAATCAGAGTATTTCCACAGTGTGAATCATAGTAATTACACAGTGTGAATCACGGTAATTCTACAGAGTGAATCAAGGTAATTACACTGAGTGAATCAGGGTAATTCCAGAGTGAATCATGGTAATTACACAAAGTGAATCATGGTAATTACACAGAGTGAATCACGGTAATACCACAGTGCGAGTCATGGTATTTCCACAGAGAGAATCACGGTCATTCCACAGTGCGAATCATGGTAATACCACACTGAGAATCACAGTAATTCCACAGTGTGAATCACAGTAATTACACACTGAGAATCACAGTAATTACACACTGAGAATCATGGTAATTCCACAGATTGATTCACAGTAATTCCACAGTGCGAATCAAGGTAATTCCACAGAGTGAATCATGATAATTCCACAGTGTGAATCACGGTAATTCCTCAGTGCGAATCACGGTAATACCACAGGGTGAATCATGATAATTCCACAGTGAGAATCACGGTAATTCCACAGTATGAATCACGGTAATTCCACAGTATGAATCACGGTAATTCCACAGTGTGAATCACGGTAATACCACAGTGCGAGTCATGGTATTAATACACAGAGAATCACAGTCATTCCACAGCGCGAATCATGGTAATTACACAGTGCGAATCACGGTAATTCCACAGTGCGATTCATGGCAATACCACACTGAGAATCACGGTAATACCACAGTGAGAATCACGGTAATTCGACTGTACGAATCATGGTAATTCCACAGTGTGAAACAAAGTAATTCCTCACTGTGAATCACGGTAATTCCACAATGTGGAGCATGGTAATTCCACAGTGTGAATCACGGTTATTCCTCACTGTGAAACACGGTAATTCCACACTGTGAATCACAGTAATTCCACAATGTGGATCATGGTAATTCCACACTGTGAAACAAGGTAATTCCTCACTGTGAATCATGGCAATTCCAAACTGTGAATCATGGCAATTCCTCACTGTGAATCACGGTAATTCCACAATGTGGATCATGGTAATTCCTCACTGCGAAACAAGGTAATTCCTCACTGTGAAACATGGTAATTCCACACTGTGAATCACGGTAACTCCACAATGTGGATCATGGTAATTCCACAATGAAAATTACGGTAATTCCACACTGTGAATCACGGTAATTCCACAATGTGGATCATGGTAATTCCACAATGAAAATTACGGTAATTCCACAGTGTGAATCACGGTAATTCCACAATGCGAATCACAGTAATTCCATAGTGCGAATCACAGTAATTCCACAGTGTGATTGACGGTAATTCCACAGTGCGAAGCACAGTAATTCCACAGTGCGAATCACAGTAATTCCAGTGTGATTGACGGTAATTCCACATTGCAAATCACGGTAAGTACACACTGATGATCACGGTAATTCCACAGTGTGAATCACGTTAATTCCACAGTGCGAATCACGGTAATCCCACAGTGCGAATCACGGTAATTGCAAACTGAGAATCACGGTAATTCCATACTGAGAATCATGGTAATTCCACAGTGTGAATCACGGAAATTCCACAGTGCAAATCACGGTAAATACACATTGAGAATGACGGTAATTCCACAGTGCGAACCATGGTAATACCACACTGAGAATCATGGTAATTCTACAATGTGATTCACAGCAATTCCACAGTGCGAATTACAGTAACTCCAAAGTGTGAGTCGCGGTAATATCACACTGAGAATCAGGGTAATTCCACACTGAGAATCATGGTAATTCCAGAGGGTGAATCACGGTAATTCCACACTGAGAATCACAGTAATTCCACAGTTTGAATCACGGTAATTACACAGTGTGAATCACAGTAATTCCACAGAGTGAATCACGGTAATTACACAGAGTGAATCACGCTAATTCCACAGTGTGAATCACGGTAATTACACTGAGTGAATCACGGTAATTCCACAGAGTGAATCATGGTAATTACACAGAGTGAAACAAGGTAATTCCTCACTGTGAATCATGGCAATTTCAAACTGTGAATCACGATAATACCACAGGGTGAATCATGATAATTCCACAGTGCGAATCACAGTAATTCCACAGTATGAATCACGGTAATTCCACAGTATGAATCACGGTAATTCCACAGTGCGAATCACGGTAATACCACAGTGCGAGTCATGGTATTACCACACAGAGAATAACGGTCATTCCAGAGTGCAAACCATGGTAATTCCTCACTGTGAATCACGGTAATTCCACAATGAGGCCCATGGTAATTCCACACTGAGAATCACGACAATTCCACCATGAAAATTACGGTAAATCCACAGTGCGAATCACGGTAATTCCACACCGTGAATCATGGTAATTCCACAATGTGGATCATGGTAATTCCACAATGTGAATCACGGTAATTCCACACTGTGAATCACGGTAATTCCACACTGTGAATCACGGTAATTCCACAATGTGGATCATGTTAATTCCACACTGTGAATCATGGTAATTCCAAAATGTGAAACAAAGTAATTCCACAATGTGGATCATGGTAATTCCACACTGTGAAACAAGGTAATTCCTCACTGTGAATCATGGCAATTTCAAACTGTGAATCATGGCAATTCTTCACTGTGAATCACGGTAATTCTACAATGTGGATCATGGTAATTCCTCACTGTGAAACAAGGTAATTCCTCACTGTGAAACACGGTAATTCCTCAATGTGAAACACGCTAATTCCACACTGTGAATCATGGTAATTCCACACTGTGAATCACGGTAATTCCACAATGTGGATCATGGTAATTCCACAATGAAAATTACGGTAATTCCACAGTGTGAATCACGGTAATTCCACAATGCGAATCACAGTAATTCCATAGTGCGAATCACAGTAATTCCACAGTGTGATTGACGGTAATTCCACAGTGCGAAGCACAGTAATTCCACAGTGCGAATCACAGTAATTCCAGTGTGATTGACGGTAATTCCACATTGCAAATCACGGTAAGTACACACTGATGATCACGGTAATTCCACAGTGTGAATCACGTTAATTCCACAGTGCGAATCACGGTAATCCCACAGTGCGAATCACGGTAATTGCAAACTGAGAATCACGGTAATTCCATACTGAGAATCATGGTAATTCCACAGTGTGAATCACGGAAATTCCACAGTGCAAATCACGGTAAATACACATTGAGAATGACGGTAATTCCACAGTGCGAACCATGGTAATACCACACTGAGAATCATGGTAATTCTACAATGTGATTCACAGCAATTCCACAGTGCGAATTACAGTAACTCCAAAGTGTGAGTCGCGGTAATATCACACTGAGAATCAGGGTAATTCCACACTGAGAATCATGGTAATTCCAGAGGGTGAATCACGGTAATTCCACACTGAGAATCACAGTAATTCCACAGTTTGAATCACGGTAATTACACAGTGTGAATCACAGTAATTCCACAGAGTGAATCACGGTAATTACACAGAGTGAATCACGCTAATTCCACAGTGTGAATCACGGTAATTACACTGAGTGAATCACGGTAATTCCACAGAGTGAATCATGGTAATTACACAGAGTGAAACAAGGTAATTCCTCACTGTGAATCATGGCAATTTCAAACTGTGAATCACGATAATACCACAGGGTGAATCATGATAATTCCACAGTGCGAATCACAGTAATTCCACAGTATGAATCACGGTAATTCCACAGTATGAATCACGGTAATTCCACAGTGCGAATCACGGTAATACCACAGTGCGAGTCATGGTATTACCACACAGAGAATAACGGTCATTCCAGAGTGCAAACCATGGTAATTCCTCACTGTGAATCACGGTAATTCCACAATGAGGCTCATGGTAATTCCACACTGAGAATCACGACAATTCCACCATGAAAATTACGGTAAATCCACAGTGCGAATCACGGTAATTCCACACCGTGAATCATGGTAATTCCACAATGTGGATCATGGTAATTCCACAATGTGAATCACGGTAATTCCACACTGTGAATCACGGTAATTCCACACTGTGAATCACGGTAATTCCACAATGTGGATCATGTTAATTCCACACTGTGAATCATGGTAATTCCAAAATGTGAAACAAAGTAATTCCACAATGTGGATCATGGTAATTCCACACTGTGAAACAAGGTAATTCCTCACTGTGAATCATGGCAATTTCAAACTGTGAATCATGGCAATTCTTCACTGTGAATCACGGTAATTCTACAATGTGGATCATGGTAATTCCTCACTGTGAAACAAGGTAATTCCTCACTGTGAAACACGGTAATTCCTCAATGTGAAACACGCTAATTCCACACTGTGAATCATGGTAATTCCACACTGTGAATCACGGTAATTCCACAATGTGGATCATGGTAGCACCACACTGAGACTCACGGTAATTCCACAGTGTGAATCACACTAATTCCACAATGTGGATCATGGTAATTCCTCACTGTGAATCACGGTAATTCCACAATGTGGATCATGGTAATTCCACACTGTGAAACAAGGTAATTCCTCACTGTGAATCATGGCAATTCCAAACTGTGAATCATGGCAATTCCTCACTGTGAATCACGGTAATTCCACAATGTGGATCATGGTAATTCCTCACTGTGAAACAAGGTAATTCCTCACTGTGAAACATGGTAATTCCACACTGTGTATCACAGTAATTCCACAATCTGGATCATGGTAATTCCTCACTGTGAATCACCGTAATTCCACAATGTGGATCATGGTAGTACCACACTGAGACTCACGGTAATTCCACAGTGTGAATCACAGTAATTCCACAGTGTGATTGACGGTAATTCCACAGTGCGAATCACGGTAAGTACACACTGAGAATCAAGGTAATTCCACAGTGCGAATCATGTTAATTGCAAACTGAGAATCACGGTAATTGCATAGTGTGAATCACGGTAATTCCACAGTGCGAAATACGGTAAATACACACTGACAATGATGGTAATTCCACAGAGCGAACAACGGTAATACCACACTGAGAATCACGGTAATTCCACAGAGTGAATCACGGTAATACCACACTCAGAATCACAGTAATTCCACAATGTGATTCACGGCAATTCCACAGTGCGACTTACGGTAATTCCACAGTGTGATTCGCGGTAATTCCACAGTGTGAATCACGGTAATTCCACATTGCGTGTCATGGTAATACCACACTGAGAATCACGGTAAATCCACACAGAGAATCAGGGTAATTCTGCAGTGTGAATCACGGTAATACCACACTGAGAATCACGGTAATTCCACAGTGCGAATCACGGTAATTCCACACTGAGAATCATGGTAATTCCACACTGAGAATCAGGGTAATTGCACAGTGTGAATCACGGTAATTCCACAGTGCGAATCACGGTAATTCCACACCAAAAATCATGGTAATTCCACACTGAGAATCAGGGTAATTGCACAGTGTGAATCACGGTAATTCCACAGTGCGAATCATGGTAATTCCACACTGAGAATCATGTTAATTCCACACTGAGAATCACGGTAATTCCACAGTGCGAATCACGGTAATTCCACAGTGCGAATCACAGTAATTCCTCACTGAGAATCATGGTAATTCCTCACTGAGAATCATGGTAATTCCACAGTGTGAATCACGGTAATTCCACAGTGCGAAACACGGTAATTCCACAGTGTGAATCACGGTAATTCCACAGTGCAAATCACGGTAATTCCACGGTGTGAACCACAGTAATACCACACCGAGAATCACGGTAATTCCACAGTGTGAACCACAGTAATACCACAACGAGAATCACGGTAATTCCACAATGTGATTCACGGCAATCCCACAGTGCAAATTACGGTAATTCCACAGTGTGAATAACGGTAATTCCACAGTGTGATTCACGGTAATACCACAGTGTGAATCACGGTAATTCCACACTGAGAATGATGGTAATTCCAAAGTGGCAATCATGGTAAATCCACAGTGTGAATCACGGTAATTCCAAACTGAGAATCACGGTAATTCCACAGTGAGAATCATTGTAATTCCACACTGAGAATCACAGTAATACCACACTGAGAATCATGGTAATTCCACAGTGTGAATCATGGTAGTACCACACTGAGACTCACGGTAATTCCACAGCGTGAATCACAGTAATACCACAATGAGAATCACGGTAATTCCACAGTACGTATCATGGAAATACCACACTGAGAATCACAGTAATTCCACAGTTTGAATCACGGTAATTACACAGTATGGAACACGGTAATTCCACAGAGTGAATCACGTTAATTACACAGAGTGAATCACGCTAATTCCACAGTGTGAATCACGGTAATTACACTGAGTGAATCACGGTAATTCCACAGAGTGAATCATGGTAATTACACACAGTGAATCATGGTAATTACACAGAGTGAATCACGGTAATAACACAGTGTGAATCAGGGTAATACCACACTGAGAATCACGGTAATTCCACAGTGTGTATCATGGTAATTCCACAGAGTGAATCACGGTAATTACACAGAATGAATCAGAGTATTTCCACAGTGTGAATCATAGTAATTACACAGTGTGAATCACGGTAATTCTACAGAGTGAATCAGGGTAATTACACTGAGTGAATCAGGGTAATTCCAGAGTGAATCATGGTAATTACACAAAGTGAATCATGGTAATTACACAGAGTGAATCACGGTAATACCACAGTGCGAGTCATGGTATTTCCACAGAGAGAATCACGGTCATTCCACAGTGCGAATCATGGTAATACCACACTGAGAATCACAGTAATTCCACAGTGTGAATCACAGTAATTACACACTGAGAATCACAGTAATTACACACTGAGAATCATGGTAATTCCACAGATTGATTCACAGTAATTCCACAGTGCGAATCAAGGTAATTCCACAGAGTGAATCATGATAATTCCACAGTGTGAATCACGGTAATTCCTCAGTGCGAATCACGGTAATACCACAGGGTGAATCATGATAATTCCACAGTGTGAATCACGGTAATTCCACAGTATGAATCACGGTAATTCCACAGTATGAATCACGGTAATTCCACAGTATGAATCACGGTAATTCCACAGTGTGAAGCACGGTAATACCACAGTGCGAGTCCTGGTATTAATACACAGAGAATCACAGTCATTCCACAGTGCGAATCATGTTAATTACACAGTGCGAATCACGGTAATTCCACAGTGCGATTCATGGCAATACCACACTGAGAATCACGGTAATGCCACAGTGAGAATCACGGTAATTCCACTGTACGAATCATGGTAATTCCACAGTGTGAAACAAAGTAATTCCTCACTGTGAATCACGGTAATTCCACAATGTGGAGCATGGTAATTCCACAGTGTGAATCATGGTTATTCCTCACTGTGAAACACGGTAATTCCACACTGTGAATCACAGTAATTCCACAATGTGGATCATGGTAATTCCACACTGTGAAACAAGGTAATTCCTCACTGTGAATCATGGCAATTCCAAACTGTGAATCATGGCAATTCCTCACTGTGAATCACGGTAATTCCACAATGTGGATCATGGTAATTCCTCACTGCGAAACAAGGTAATTCCTCACTGTGAAGCACGGTAATTCCTCACTGTGAAACATGGTAATTCCACACTGTGAATCACGGTAACTCCACAATGTGGATCATGGTAATTCCACAATGAAAATTACGGTAATTGCACACTGTGAATCACGGTAATTCCACAATGTGGATCATGGTAATTCCACAATGAAAATTACGGTAATTCCACAGTGTGAATCACGGTAATTCCACAATGCGAATCACAGTAATTCCATAGTGCGAATCACAGTAATTCCACAGTGTGATTGACGGTAATTCCACAGTGCGAAGCACAGTAATTCCACAGTGCGAATCACAGTAATTCCAGTGTGATTGAAGGTAATTCCACATTGCGAATCACGCTAAGTACACACTGATGATCACGGTAATTCCACAGTGTGAATCACGTTAATTCCACAGTGCGAATCACGGTAATCCCACAGTGCGAATCACGGTAATTGCAAACTGAGAATCACGGTAATTCCATACTGAGAATCATGGTAATTCCACAGTGTGAATCACGGAAATTCCACAGTGCAAATCACGGTAAATACACACTGACAATGACGGTAATTCCACAGTGTGAACCAAGGTAATACCACACTGAGAATCATGGTAATTCTACAATGTGATTCACAGCAATTCCACAGTGCGAATTACAGTAACTCCAAAGTGTGAGTCGCGGTAATATCACACTGAGAATCAGGGTAATTCCACACTGAGAATCATGGTAATTCCAGAGGGTGAATCACGGTAATTCCACACTGAGAATCACAGTAATTCCACAGTTTGAATCACGGTAATTACACAGTGTGAATCACAGTAATTCCACAGAGTGAATCACGGTAATTACACAGAGTGAATCACGCTAATTCCACAGTGTGAATCACGGTAATTACACTGAGTGAATCACGGTAATTCCACAGAGTGAATCATGGTAATTACACAGAGTGAAACAAGGTAATTCCTCACTGTGAATCATGGCAATTTCAAACTGTGAATCACGATAATACCACAGGGTGAATTATGATAATTCCACAGTGCGAATCACAATAATTCCACAGTGCGAATCACGGTAATACCACAGTGCGAGTCATGGTATTACCACACAGAGAATAACGGTCATTCCAGAGTGCGAACCATGGTAATTCCTCACTGTGAATCACGGTAATTCCACAATGAGGCTCATGGTAATTCCACACTGAGAATCACGACAATTCCACCATGAAAATTACGGTAAATCCACAGTGCGAATCACGGTAATTCCACACCGTGAATCATGGTAATTCCACAATGTGGATCATGGTAATTCCACAATGTGAATCACGGTAATTCCACACTGTGAATCACGGTAATTCCACAATGTGGATCATGTTAATTCCACACTGTGAAACAAAGTAATTCCACACTGTGAATCACGGTAATTCCAAAATGTGAAACAAAGTAATTCCACAATGTGGATCATGGTAATTCCACACTGTGAAACAAGGTAATTCCTCACTGTGAATCATGGCAATTTCAAACTGTGAATCATGGCAATTCTTCACTGTGAATCACGGTAATTCTACAATGTGGATCATGGTAATTCCTCACTGTGAAACAAGGTAATTCCTCACTGTGAAACACGGTAATTCCTCAATGTGAAACACGCTAATTCCACACTGTGAATCATGGTAATTCCACACTGTGAATCACGGTAATTCCACAATGTGGATCATGGTAGCACCACACTGAGACTCACGGTAATTCCACAGTGTGAATCACACTAATTCCACAATGTGGATCATGGTAATTCCTCACTGTGAATCACGGTAATTCCACAATGTGGATCATGGTAGTACCACACTGAGACTCACGGTAATTCCACAGTGTGAATCACAGTAATTCCACAGTGTGATTGACGGTAATTCCACAGTGCGAATCACGGTAAGTACACACTGAGAATCAAGGTAATTCCACAGTGCGAATCATGGTAATTGCAAACTGAGAATCACGGTAAATCCACAGATAGAATCACGGTAATTGCATAGTGTGAATCACGGTAATTCCACAGTGTGAATCAGGGTAATTACACAGTGTGAATCACAGTAATTACACACTGAGAATAATGGTAATTCCACAGTACGAATCACGGTAATACCACAGGGTGAATCATGATAATTCCACAGTGCGAATCACGGTAATTCCACAGTATGAATCACGGTAATTCCACAGTATGAATCACGGTAATTCCACAGTGCGAATCACGGTAATACCACAGTGTGAGTCATGGTATTACCACACAGAGAATCACAGTCATTCCATAGTGCGAATCATGGTAATTACACAGTGCGAATCACGGTAATTCCAGAGTGCGAATCATGACAATACCACACTGAGAATCACGGTAATACCACAGTGAGAATCACGGTAATTCCACTGTACGAATCATGGTTATTCCACAGTGTGAAACAAAGTAATTCCTCACTGTGAATCACGGTAATTCCACAATGTGGATCATGGTAATTCCACAGTGTGAATCACAGTAATTCCTAATTGTGAAACACGGTAATTCCACACTGTGAATCACAGTAATTCCACACTGTGAATCACTGTAATTCCACAATGTCGATCATGGTAATTCCACACTGTGAAACAAGGTAATTCCTCACAGTGAATCATGGCAATTCCAAACTGTGAATCATGGCAATTCCTCACTGTGAATCACGGTAATTCCACAATGTGGATCATGGTAATTCCACACTGAGAATCACGGTAATTCCACCATGAAAATTACGGTAATTCCACAGTGCGAATCACGGTAATTCCACACTGTGAATCGCAGTAATTCCACACTGTGAATCACGGTAATTCCACAATGTGGATCATGGTAATTCCACACTGTGAAACAAGGTAATTCCTTACTGTGAATCATGGCAATTCCAAACTGTGAATCATGGCAATTCCTCACTGTGAGTCACGGTAATTCCACAATGTGGATCATGGTAATTCCTCACTGTGAAACAAGGTAATTCCTCCCTGTGAAACATGGTAATTCCTCACTGTGAAACACGGTAATTCCACACTGTGAATCATGGTAATTCCACACTGTGAATCACAGTAATTCCACAATCTGGATCATGGTAATTCCACACTGTGAATCACGGTAATTCCACAATGTGGATCATGGTTATTCCACACTGTGAAACAATGTAATTCCTCACTGTGAATCATGGCAATTCCAAACTGTGAATCATGGCAATTCCTCACTGTGAATCACGGTAATTCCACAATGTAGATCATGGTAATTCCTCACTGTGAAACAAGGTAATTCCTCACTGTGAAACATGGTAATTCCACACTGTGTATCACAGTAATTCCACAATCTGGATCATGGTAATTCCTCACTGTGAATCACGGTAATTCCACAATGTGGATCATGGTAGTACCACACTGAGACTCACGGTAATTCCACAGTGTGAATCACAGTAATTCCACAGTGTGATTGACGGTAATTCCACAGTGCGAATCACGGTAAGTACACACTGAGAATCAAGGTAATTCCACAGTGCGAATCATGTTAATTGCAAACTGAGAATCACGGTAATTCCACACTTAGAATCACGGTAATTGCATAGTGTGAATCACGGTAATTCCACAGTGCGAAACACGGTAAATACACACTGACAATGACGGTAATTCCACAGTGCGAACAACGGTAATACCACACTGAGAATCACGGTAAGTCCACAGAGTGCATCACGGTAATACCACACCGAGAATCACAGTAATTCCACAATGTGATTCACGGCAATTCCACAGTGTGAGTTACGGTAATTCCACAGTGTGATTCGCGGTAATTCCACAGTGTGAATCACGGTAATTCCACATTGTGTGTCATGGTAATACCAAACTGAGAATCACGGTAAATCCACATTGAGAATCAGGGTAATTCTGCAGTGTGAATCACGGTAATACCACACTGAGGAATCACGGTAATTCCACAGTGCGAATCACGGTAATTCCACACCATGAATCATGGTAATTCCACACTGAGAATCAGGGTAATTGCACAGTGTGAATCACGGTAATTCCACAGTGCGAATCACGGTAATTCCACACCAAAAATCATGGTAATTCCACACTGAGAATCAGGGTAATTGCACAGTGTGAATCACGGTAATTCCACAGTGCGAATCATGGTAATTCCACACTGAGAATCACGGTAATTCCACACTGAGAATCACGGTAATTCCACAGTGCGAATCACGGTAATTCCACAGTGCGAATCACAGTAATTCCTCACTGAGAATCATGGTAATTCCTCACTGAGAATCATGGTAATTCCACAGTGTTAATCACGGTAATTCCACAGTGCGAAACACGGTACTTCCACAGTGTGAATCACGGTAATTCAGCAGTGCAAATCACGGTAATTCCACGGTGTGAACCACAGTAATACCACACCGAGTATCACGGTAATTCCACAGTGTGAACCACAGTAATACCACAACGAGAATCACGGTAATTCCACAATGTGATTCACGGCAATCCCACAGTGCAAATTACGGTAATTCCACAGTGTGAATAACGGTAATTCCACAGTGTGATTCACGGTAATACCACAGTGTGAATCACGGTAATTCCACACTGAGAATCACGGTAATTCCAAAGTGTCAATCATGGTAAATCCACAGTGTGAATCACGGTAATTCCAAACTGAGAATCACGGTAATTCCACACTGAGAATCATGGTAATTCCACAGTGTGAATCATGGTAGTACCACACTGAGACTCACGGTAATTCCACAGTGTGAATCACAGTAATACCACAATGAGAATCACGGTAATTCCACAGTACGTATCATGGAAATACCACACTGAGAATCACAGTAATTCCACAGTGCGAATCACGGTAATTACACAGTATGGAACACGGTAATTCCACAGTGCGAATCACGGTAATTACACAGAGTGAATCACGCTAATTCCACAGTGTGAATCACGGTAATTACACTGAGTGAATCACGGTAATTCCACAGAGTGAATCATGGTAATTACACACAGTGAATCATGGTAATTACACAGAGTGAATCACGGTAATAACACAGTGTGAATCAGGGTAATACCACACTGAGAATCACGGTAATTCCACAGTGTGTATCATGGTAATTCCACAGAGTGAATCACGGTAATTACACAGAGTGAATCAGAGTATTTCCACAGTGTGAATCATGGTAATTACACAGAGTGAATCACGGTAATACCACAGTGCGAGTCATGGTATTTCCACAGAGAGAATCATGGTCATTCCACAGTGCGAATCATGGTAATACCACACTGAGTATCACAGTAATTCCACAGTGTGAATCACAGTAATTACACACTGAGAATCACGATAATTCCACAGAGTGAATCACAGTAATTCCACAGTGCGAATCAAGGTAATTCCACAGAGTGAATCAAGATAATTCCACAGTGTGAATCACGGTAATTCCACAGTGTGAATCACGGTAATTCCACAGTATGAATCACGGTAATTCCACAGTGTGAATCACGGTAATACCACAGTGCGAGTCCTGGTATTAATACACAGAGAATCACAGTCATTCCACAGTGCGAATCATGGTAATTACACAGTGCGAATCACGGTAATTCCACAGTGCGATTCATGGCAATACCACACTGAGAATCACGGTAATACCACAGTGAGAATCACGGTAATTCCACTGTACGAATCATGGTAATTCCACAGTGTGAAACAAAGTAATTCCTCACTGTGAATCACGGTAATTCCACAATGTGGAGCATGGTAATTCCACAGTGTGAATCACGGTTATTCCTCACTGTGAAACACGGTAATTCCACACTGTGAAACAAGGTAATTCCTCACTGTGAATCATGGCAATTCCAAACTGTGAATCATGGCAATTCCTCACTGTGAATCACGGTAATTCCACAATGTGGATCATGGTAATTCCTCACTGCGAAACAAGGTAATTCCTCACTGTGAAGCACGGTAATTCCTCACTGTGAAACATGGTAATTCCACACTGTGAATCACGGTAACACCACAATGTGGATCATGGTAATTCCACAATGAAAATTACGGTAATTCCACACTGTGAATCACGGTAATTCCACAATGTGGATCATGGTAATTCCACAATGAAAATTACGGTAATTCCACAGTGTGAATCACGGTAATTCCACAATGCGAATCACAGTAATTCCATAGTGCGAGTCACAGTAATTCCACAGTGTGATTGACGGTAATTCCACAGTGCGAAGCACAGTAATTCCACAGTGCGAATCACAGTAATTCCAGTGTGATTGACGGTAATTCCACATTGCGAATCACGGTAAGTACACACTGATGATCACGGTAATTCCACAGTGTGAATCACGTTAATTCCACAGTGCGAATCACGGTAATTGCAAACTGAGAATCACGGTAATTCCATACTGAGAATCATGGTAATTCCACAGTGTGAATCACGGAAATTCCACAGTGCAAATCACGGTAAATACACACTGAGAATGACGGTAATTCCACAGTGCGAACCAAGGTAATACCACACCGAGAATCATGGTAATTCTACAATGTGATTCACAGCAATTCCACAGTGCGAATTACAGTAACTCCAAAGTGTGAGTCGCGGTAATATCACACTGAGAATCAGGGTAATTCCACACTGAGAATCATTGGTAATTCCAGAGGGTGAATCACGGTAATTCCACACTGAGAATCACAGTAATTCCACAGTTTGAATCACGGTAATTACACAGTGTGAATCACAGTAATTCCACAGAGTGAATCACGGTAATTACACAGAGTGAATCACGCTAATTCCACAGTGTGAATCACGGTAATTACACTGAGTGAATCACGGTAATTCCACAGAGTGAATCATGGTAATTACACAGAGTGAAACAAGGTAATTCCTCACTGTGAATCATGGCAATTTCAAACTGTGAATCACGATAATACCACAGGGTGAATCATGATAATTCCACAGTGCGAATCACAGTAATTCCACAGTATGAATCACGGTAATTCCACAGTATGAATCACGGTAATTCCACAGTGCGAATCACGGTAATACCACAGTGCGAGTCATGGTATTACCACACAGAGAATAACGGTCATTCCAGAGTGCGAACCATGGTAATTCCTCACTGTGAATCACGGTAATTCCACAATGAGGATCATGGTAATTCCACACTGAGAATCACGACAATTCCACCATGAAAATTACGGTAAATCCACAGTGCGAATCACGGTAATTCCACACCGTGAATCATGGTAATTCCACAATGTGGATCATGGTAATTCCACAATGTGAATCACGGTAATTCCACACTGTGAATCACGGTAATTCCACACTGTGAATCACGGTAATTCCACAATGTGGATCATGTTAATTCCACACTGTGAAACAAAGTAATTCTACACTGTGAATCACGGTAATTCCAAAATGTGAAACAAAGTAATTCCACAATGTGGATCATGGTAATTCCACACTGTGAAACAAGGTAATTCCTCACTGTGAATCATGGCAATTTCAAACTGTGAATCATGGCAATTCCTCACTGTGAATCACGGTAATTCTACAATGTGGATCATGGTAATTCCTCACTGTGAAACAAGGTAATTCCACACTGTGAATCACGGTAATTCCACAATGTGGATCATGGTAGCACCACACTGAGACTCACGGTAATTCCACAGTGTGAATCACACTAATTCCACAATGTGGATCATGGTAATTCCTCACTGTGAATCACGGTAATTCCACAATGTGGATCATGGTAGTACCACACTGAGACTCACGGTAATTCCACAGTGTGAATCACAGTAATTCCACAGTCTGATTGACGGTAATTCCACAGTGCGAATCACGGTAAGTACACACTGAGAATCAAGGTAATTCCACAGTGCGAATCATGGTAATTGCAAACTGAGAATCATGGTAAATCCACACTTAGAATCACGGTAATTGCATAGTGTGAATCACGGTAATTCCACAGTGTGAATCAGGGTAATTACACAGTGTGAATCACAGTAATTACACACTGAGAATAATGGTAATTCCACAGTGTGAATCATAGTAATGCCACAGGCTGAATCATGATAATTCCACAGAGTGAATCACGGTAATTCCACAGTGCGAATCACGGTAATACCACAGGGTGAATCATGATAATTCCACAGTGCGAATCACGGTAATTCCACAGTATGAATCACGGTAATTCCACAGTATGAATCACGGTAATTCCACAGTGCGAATCACGGTAATACCACAGTGTGAGTCATGGTATTACCACACAGAGAATCACGGTCATTCCATAGTGCGAATCATGGTAATTACACAGTGCGAATCACGGTAATTCCAGAGTGCGAATCATGGCAATACCACACTGAGAATCACGGTAATACCACAGTGAGAATCACGGTAATTCCACTGTACGAATCATGGTAATTCCACAGTGTGAAACAAAGTAATTCCTCACTGTGAATCACGGTAATTCCACAATGTGGATCATGGTAATTCCACAGTGTGAATCACAGTAATTCCTAATTGTGAAACACGGTAATTCCACACTGTGAATCACAGTAATTCCACACTGTGAATCACTGTAATTCCACAATGTCGATCATGTTAATTCCACACTGTGAAACAAGGTAATTCCTCACAGTGAATCATGGCAATTCCAAACTGTGAATCATGGCAATTCCTCACTGTGAATCACGGTAATTCCACAATGTGGATCACGGTAATTCCACACTGAGAATCACGGTAATTCCACCATGAAAATTACGGTAATTCCACAGTGCGAATCACGGTAATTCCACACTGTGAATCGCAGTAATTCCACACTGTGAATCACGGTAATTCCACAATGTGGATCATGGTAATTCCACACTGTGAAACAAGGTAATTCCTTACTGTGAATCATGGCAATTCCAAACTGTGAATCATGGCAATTCCTCACTGTGAGTCACGGTAATTCCACAATGTGGATCATGGTAATTCCTCACTGTGAAACAAGGTAATTCCTCACTGTGAAACATGGTAATTCCTCACTGTGAAACACGGTAATTCCACACTGTGAATCATGGTAATTCCACACTGTGAATCACAGTAATTCCACAATCTGGATCATGGTAATTCCACACTGTGAATCACGGTAATTCCACAATGTGGATCATGGTAATTCCACACTGTGAAACAAGGTAATTCCTCACTGTGAATCATGGCAATTCCAAACTGTGAATCATGGCAATTCCTCACTGTGAATCACGGTAATTCCACAATGTGGATCATGGTAATTCCTCACTGTGAAACAAGGTAATTCCTCACTGTGAAACATGGTAATTCCACACTGTGTATCACAGTAATTCCACAATCTGGATCATGGTAATTCCTCACTGTGAATCACCGTAATTCCACAATGTGGATCATGGTAGTACCACACTGAGACTCACGGTAATTCCACAGTGTGAATCACAGTAATTCCACAGTGTGATTGACGGTAATTCCACAGTGCGAATCACGGTAAGTACACACTGAGAATCAAGGTAATTCCACATTGCGAATCATGTTAATTGCAAACTGAGAATCACGGTAATTCCACACTTAGAATCACGGTAATTGCATAGTGTGAATCACGGTAATTCCACAGTGCGAAACACGGTAAATACACACTGACAATGACGGTAATTCCACAGTGCGAACAACGGTAATACCACACCGAGAATCACAGTAATTCCACAATGTGATTCACGGCAATTCCACAGTGCGAGTTACGGTAATTCCACAGTGTGATTCGCGGTAATTCCACAGTGTGAATCACGGTAATTCCACATTGTGTGTCATGGTAATACCAAACTGAGAATCACGGTAAATCCACATTGAGAATCAGGGTAATTCTGCAGTGTGAATCACGGTAATACCACACTGAGAATCACGGTAATTCCACAGTGCGAATCACGGTAATTCCACACCATGAATCATGGTAATTCCACACCTAGAATCATGGTAATTCCACACTGAGAATCAGGGTAATTGCACAGTGTGAATCACGGTAATTCCACAGTGCGAATCACGGTAATTCCACACCAAAAATCATGGTAATTCCACACTGAGAATCAGGGTAATTGCACAGTGTGAATCACGGTAATTCCACAGTGCGAATCATGGTAATTCCACACTGGGAATCAGGGGAATTCCACACTGAGAATCACGGTAATTCCACAGTGCGAATCACGGTAATTCCACAGTGCGAATCACAGTAATTCCTCACTGAGAATCATGGTAATTCCTCACTGAGAATCATGGTAATTCCACAATGTTAATCACGGTAATTCCACAGTGCGAAACACGGTAATTCCACAGTGTGAATCACGGTAATTCAGCAGTGCAAATCACGGTAATTCCACGGTGTGAACCACAGTAATACCACACCGAGAATCACGGTAATTCCACAGTGTGAACCACAGTAATACCACAACGAGAATCACGGTAATTCCACAATGTGATTCACGGCAATCCCACAGTGCAAATTACGGTAATTCCACAGTGTGAATAACGGTAATTCCACAGTGTGATTCACGGTAATACCACAGTGTGAATCACGGTAATTCCACACTGAGAATGACGGTAATTCCACAGTGTCAATCATGGTAAATCCACAGTGTGAATCACGGTAATTCCAAACTGAGAATCACGGTAATTCCACACTGAGAATCATTGTAATTCCACACTGAGAATCACTGTAATACCACACTGAGAATCATGGTAATTCCACAGTGTGAATCATGGTAGTACCACACTGAGACTCACGGTAATTCCACAGTGTGAATCACAGTAATACCACAATGAGAATCACGGTAATTCCACAGTACGTATCATGGAAATACCACACTGAGAATCACAGTAATTCCACAGTGCGAATCACGGTAATTACACAGTGTGAATCACGATAATTCCACAGAGTGAATCACGGTAATTACACAGAGTGAATCATGGTAATTCCACAGTGTGAATCACGGTAATTACACTGAGTGAATCACGGTAATTCCACAGAGTGAATCATGGTAATTACACACAGTGAATCACGGTAATTACACAGAGTGAATCACGGTAATAACACAGTGTGAATCAGGGTAATACCACACTGAGAATCACGGTAATTCCACAGTGTGTATCATGGTAATTCCACAGAGTGAATCACGGTAATTACACAGAGTGAATCAGAGTATTTCCACAGTGTGAATCATAGTAATTACACAGTGTGAATCACGGTAATTCTACAGAGTGAATCAGGGTAATTACACTGAGTGAATCAGGGTAATTCCAGAGTGAATCATGGTAATTACACAAAGTGAATCATGGTAATTACACAGAGTGAATCACGGTAATACCACAGTGCGAGTCATGGTATTTCCACAGAGAGAATCACTGTCATTCCACAGTGCGAATCACGGTAATACCACACTGAGAATCACAGTAATTCCACAGTGTGAATCACAGTAATTACACACTGAGAATCACAGTAATTACACACTGAGAATCATGATAATTCCACAGATTGATTCACAGTAATTCCACAGTGCGAATCAAGGTAATTCCACAGAGTGAATCATGATAATTCCACAGTGTGAATCACGGTAATTCCTCAGTGCGAATCACGGTAATACCACAGGGTGAATCATGATAATTCCACAGTGTGAATCACGGTAATTCCACAGTATGAATCACGGTAATTCCACAGTATGAATCACGGTAATTCCACAGTGTGAATCACGGTAATACCACTGTGCAAGTCATGGTATTAATACACAGAGAATCACAGTCATTCCACAGTGCGAATCATGGTAATTCCACAGTGCGAATCACGGTAATTCCACAGTGCGATTCATGGCAATACCACACTGAGAATCACGGTAATACCACAGTGAGAATCACGGTAATTCGACTGTACGAATCATGGTAATTCCACAGTGTGAAACAAAGTAATTCCTCACTGTGAATCACGGTAATTCCACAATGTGGAGCATGGTAATTCCACAGTGTGAATCATGGTTATTCCTCACTGTGAAACACGGTAATTCCACACTGTGAATCACAGTAATTCCACAGAGTGAATCACGGTAATTACACAGAGTGAATCACGCTAATTCCACAGTGTGAATCACGGTAATTACACTGAGTGAATCACGGTAATTCCACAGAGTGAATCATGGTAATTACACAGAGTGAAACAAGGTAATAACACAGTGTGAATCAGGGTACTACCACACTGAGAATCACGGTAATTCCACAGTGAGTATCATGGTAATTACACAGTGTGAATCACGGTAATTCAACAGAGTGAATCACGGTAATTCAACAGAGTGAATCACGGTAATTACACAGAGTGAATCACAGTATTTCCACAGTGTGAATCATAGTAATTACACAGTGTGAATCAAGGTAATTCTGCAGAGTGAATCAGGGTAATTACACAAAGTGAATCATGGTAATTACACAGAGTGAATCACGGTAATACCACAGTGCGAGTCATGGTATTTCCACACAGAGAATTACGGTCAATCCACAGTGCGAATCATGGTAATACCACACTGAGAATCACAGTAATTCCACAGTGTGAATCACAGTAATTACACACTGAGAATCACAGTAATTACACACTGAGAATCATGGTAATTCCACAGAGTGAATCACAGTAATTCCACAGTGCGAATCAAGGTAATTCCACAGAGTGAATCATGATAATTCCACAGTGTCAATCACGGTAATTCCTCAGTGCGAATCACGGTAATACCACAGGGTGAATCATGATAATTCCACAGTGCGAATCACGGTAATTCCACAGTATGAATCACGGTAATTCCACAGTATGAATCACGGTAATTCCACAGTGTGAATCACGGTAATACCACAGTGCGAGTCATGGTATTAATACACAGAGAATCACAGTCATTCCACAGTGCGAATCATGGTAATTCCACAGTGCGAATCACGGTAATTCCACAGTGCGAATCATGGCAATACCACACTGAGAATCACGGTAATACCACAGTGAGAATCACGGTAATTCCACTGTACGAATCATGGTAATTCCACAGTGTGAAACAAAGTAATTCCTCACTGTGAATCACGGTAATTCCACAATGTGAATCATGGCAATTCCTCACTGTGAATCACGGTAATTCCACAATGTGGAGCATGGTAATTCCACAGTGTGAATCACGGTTATTCCTCACTGTGAAACACGGTAATTCCACACTGTGAATCACAGTAATTCCACAACGTGGATCATGGTAATTCCACACTGTGAAACAAGGTAATTCCTCACTGTGAATCATGGCAATTCCAAACTGTGAATCATGGCAATACCTCACTGTGAATCACGGTAATTCCACAATGTGGATCATGGTAATTTCTCACTGCGAAACAAGGTAATTCCTCACTGTGAAGCACGGTAATTCCTCACTGTGAAACATGGTAATTCCACACTGTGAATCACGGTAATTCCACAATGTGGATCATGGTAATTCCACAATGAAAATTACGGTAATTCCACACTGTGAATCACGGTAATTCCACAATGTGGATCACGGTAATTCCACAATGAAAATTACGGTAATTCCACAATGAAAATTACGGTAATTCCACAGTGTGAATCACGGTAATTCCACAGTGCGTATCACAGTAATTCCACAGTGCGAATCACAGTAATTCCACAGTGTGATTCACAGTAATTCCACAGTGTGATTCACGGTAATTCCACAGTGCGAAGCACAGTAATTCCACAGTGCGAATCACAGTAATTCCAGTGTGATTGACGGTAATTCCACATTGCGAATCATGGTAAGTACAGACTGATGATCACGGTAATTCCACAGTGTGAATCGCGTTAATTCCACAGTGCGAATCACGGTAATCCCACAGTGCGAATCACGGTAATTGCAAACTGATAATCACGGTAATTCCATACTGAGAATCACGGTAATTCCACAGTGTGAATCACGGAAATTCCACAGTGCAAATCACGGTAATACCACAGTGCGAGTCATGGTATTACCACACAGAGAATAACGGTCATTCCAGAGTGCGAACCATGGTAATTCCTCACTGTGAATCACGGTAATTCCACAATGAGGATCATGGTAATTCCACACTGAGAATCACGACAATTCCACCATGAAAATTACGGTAAATCCACAGTGCGAATCACGGTAATTCCACACCGTGAATCATGGTAATTCCACAATGTGGATCATGGTAATTCCACAATGTGAATCACGGTAATTCCACACTGTGAATCACGGTAATTCCACACTGTGAATCACGGTAATTCCACAATGTGGATCATGTTAATTCCACACTGTGAAACAAAGTAATTCTACACTGTGAATCACGGTAATTCCAAAATGTGAAACAAAGTAATTCCACAATGTGGATCATGGTAACTCCACACTGTGAAACAAGGTAATTCCTCACTGTGAATCATGGCAATTTCAAACTGTGAATCATGGCAATTCCTCACTGTGAATCACGGTAATTCTACAATGTGGATCATGGTAATTCCTCACTGTGAAACAAGGTAATTCCACACTGTGAATCACGGTAATTCCACAATGTGGATCATGGTAGCACCACACTGAGACTCACGGTAATTCCACAGTGTGAATCACACTAATTCCACAATGTGGATCATGGTAATTCCTCACTGTGAATCACGGTAATTCCACAATGTGGATCATGGTAGTACCACACTGAGACTCACGGTAATTCCACAGTGTGAATCACAGTAATTCCACAGTCTGATTGACGGTAATTCCACAGTGCGAATCACGGTAAGTACACACTGAGAATCAAGGTAATTCCACAGTGCGAATCATGGTAATTGCAAACTGAGAATCATGGTAAATCCACACTTAGAATCACGGTAATTGCATAGTGTGAATCACGGTAATTCCACAGTGTGAATCAGGGTAATTACACAGTGTGAATCACAGTAATTACACACTGAGAATAATGGTAATTCCACAGTGTGAATCATAGTAATGCCACAGGCTGAATCATGATAATTCCACAGAGTGAATCACGGTAATTCCACAGTGCGAATCACGGTAATACCACAGGGTGAATCATGATAATTCCACAGTGCGAATCACGGTAATTCCACAGTATGAATCACGGTAATTCCACAGTATGAATCACGGTAATTCCACAGTGCGAATCACGGTAATACCACAGTGTGAGTCATGGTATTACCACACAGAGAATCACGGTCATTCCAGGGTGCGAATCATGGTAATTCCACAGTGCGAATCACGGTAATTCCAGAGTGCGAATCATGGCAATACCACACTGAGAATCACGGTAATACCACAGTGAGAATCACGGTAATTCCACTGTACGAATCATGGTAATTCCACAGTGTGAAACAAAGTAATTCCTCACTGTGAATCACGGTAATTCCACAATGTGGATCATGGTAATTCCACAGTGTGAATCACAGTAATTCCTAATTGTGAAACACGGTAATTCCACACTGTGAATCACAGTAATTCCACACTGTGAATCACTGTAATTCCACAATGTCGATCATGGTAATTCCACACTGTGAAACAAGGTAATTCCTCACAGTGAATCATGGCAATTCCAAACTGTGAATCATGGCAATTCCTCACTGTGAATCACGGTAATTCCACAATGTGGATCATGGTAATTCCACACTGAGAATCACGGTAATTCCACCATGAAAATTACGGTAATTCCACAGTGCGAATCACGGTAATTCCACACTGTGAATCGCAGTAATTCCACACTGTGAATCACGGTAATTCCACAATGTGGTTCATGGTAATTCCACACTGTGAAACAAGGTAATTCCTTACTGTGAATCATGGCAATTCCAAACTGTGAATCATGGCAATTCCTCACTGTGAGTCACGGTAATTCCACAATGTGGATCATGGTAATTCCTCACTGTGAAACAAGGTAATTCCTCACTGTGAAACATGGTAATTCCTCACTGTGAAACACGGTAATTCCACACTGTGAATCATGGTAATTCCACACTGTGAATCACAGTAATTCCACAATGTGGATCATGGTAATTCCACACTGTGAATCACGGTAATTCCACAATGTGGATCATGGTAATTCCACACTGTGAAACAAGGTAATTCCTCACTGTGAATCATGGCAATTCCAAACTGTGAATCATGGCAATTCCTCACTGTGAATCACGGTAATTCCACAATGTGGATCATGGTAATTCCTCACTGTGAAACAAGGTAATTCCTCACTGTGAAACATGGTAATTCCACACTGTGTATCACAGTAATTCCACAATCTGGATCATGGTAATTCCTCACTGTGAATCACCGTAATTCCACAATGTGGATCATGGTAGTACCACACTGAGACTCACGGTAATTCCACAGTGTGAATCACAGTAATTCCACAGTGTGATTGACGGTAATTCCACAGTGCGAATCACGGTAAGTACACACTGAGAATCAAGGTAATTCCACATTGCGAATCATGTTAATTGCAAACTGAGAATCACGGTAATTCCACACTTAGAATCACGGTAATTGCATAGTGTGAATCACGGTAATTCCACAGTGCGAAACACGGTAAATACACACTGACAATGACGGTAATTCCACAGTGCGAACAACGGTAATACCACACCGAGAATCACAGTAATTCCACAATGTGATTCACGGCAATTCCACAGTGCGAGTTACGGTAATTCCACAGTGTGATTCGCGGTAATTCCACAGTGTGAATCACGGTAATTCCACATTGTGTGTCATGGTAATACCAAACTGAGAATCACGGTAAATCCACATTGAGAATCAGGGTAATTCTGCAGTGTGAATCACGGTAATACCACACTGAGAATCACGGTAATTCCACAGTGCGAATCACGGTAATTCCACACCATGAATCATGGTAATTCCACACTGAGAATCAGGGTAATTGCACAGTGTGAATCACGGTAATTCCACAGTGCGAATCATGGTAATTCCACACCAAAAATCATGGTAATTCCACACTGGGAATCAGGGTAATTGCACAGTGTGAATCACGGTAATTCCACAGTGCGAATCATGGTAATTCCACACTGGGAATCAGGGGAATTCCACACTGAGAATCACGGTAATTCCACAGTGCGAATCACGGTAATTCCACAGTGCGAATCACAGTAATTCCTCACTGAGAATCATGGTAATTCCTCACTGAGAATCATGGTAATTCCACAATGTTAATCACGGTAATTCCACAGTGCGAAACACGGTACTTCCACAGTGTGAATCACGGTAATTCAGCAGTGCAAATCACGGTAATTCCACGGTGTGAACCACAGTAATACCACACCGAGAATCACGGTAATTCCACAGTGTGAACCACAGTAATACCACACTAAGAATCACGGTAATTCCACAATGTGATTCACGGCAATCCCACAGTGCAAATTACGGTAATTCCACAGTGTGAATAACGGTAATTCCACAGTGTGATTCACGGTAATACCACAGTGTGAATCACGGTAATTCCACACTGAGAATCATGGTAATTCCAAAGTGTCAATCATGGTAAATCCACAGTGTGAATCACGGTAATTCCAAACTGAGAATCACGGTAATTCCACACTGAGAATCATGGTAATTCCACACTGAGAATCACAGTAATACCACACTGAGAATCATGGTAATTCCACAGTGTGAATCATGGTAGTACCACACTGAGACTCACGGTAATTCCACAGTGTGAATCACAGTAATACCACAATGAGAATCACGGTAATTCCACAGTACGTATCATGGAAATACCACACTGAGAATCACAGTAATTCCACAGTTTGAATCACGGTAATTACACAGTGTGAAACACGGTAATTCCACAGAGTGAATCACGGTAATTACACAGAGTGAATCACGCTAATTCCACAGTGTGAATCACGGTAATTACACTGAGTGAATCACGGTAATTCCACAGAGTGAATCATGGTAATTACACACAGTGAATCATGGTAATTACACAGAGTGAATCACGGTAATTACACAGTGTGAATCAGGGTAATACCACACTGAGAATCACGGTAATTCCACAGGGTGTATTATGGTAATTCCACAGAGTGAATCACGGTAATTACACAGAGTGAATCAGAGTATTTCCACAGTGTGAATCATAGTAATTACACAGTGTGAATCACGGTAATTCTACAGAGTGAATCAGGGTAATTACACTGAGTGAATCAGGGTAATTCCAGAGTGAATCATGGTAATTACACAAAGTGAATCATGGTAATTACACAGAGTGAATCACGGTAATACCACAGTGCGAGTCATGGTATTTCCACAGAGAGAATCACTGTCATTCCACAGTGCGAATCACGGTAATACCACACTGAGAATCACAGTAATTCCACAGTGTGAATCACAGTAATTACACACTGAGAATCACAGTAATTACACACTGAGAATCATGATAATTCCACAGATTGATTCACAGTAATTCCACAGTGCGAATCAAGGTAATTCCACAGAGTGAATCATGATAATTCCACAGTGTGAATCACGGTAATTCCTCAGTGCGAATCACGGTAATACCACAGGGTGAATCATGATAATTCCACAGTGTGAATCACGGTAATTCCACAGTATGAATCACGGTAATTCCACAGTATGAATCACGGTAATTCCACAGTGTGAATCACGGTAATACCACTGTGCAAGTCATGGTATTAATACACAGAGAATCACAGTCATTCCACAGTGCGAATCATGGTAATTCCACAGTGCGAATCACGGTAATTCCACAGTGCGATTCATGGCAATACCACACTGAGAATCACGGTAATACCACAGTGAGAATCACGGTAATTCGACTGTACGAATCATGGTAATTCCACAGTGTGAAACAAAGTAATTCCTCACTGTGAATCACGGTAATTCCACAATGTGGAGCATGGTAATTCCACAGTGTGAATCATGGTTATTCCTCACTGTGAAACACGGTAATTCCACACTGTGAATCACAGTAATTCCACAGAGTGAATCACGGTAATTACACAGAGTGAATCACGCTAATTCCACAGTGTGAATCACGGTAATTACACTGAGTGAATCACGGTAATTCCACAGAGTGAATCATGGTAATTACACAGAGTGAAACAAGGTAATAACACAGTGTGAATCAGGGTACTACCACACTGAGAATCACGGTAATTCCACAGTGAGTATCATGGTAATTACACAGTGTGAATCACGGTAATTCAACAGAGTGAATCACGGTAATTCAACAGAGTGAATCACGGTAATTACACAGAGTGAATCACAGTATTTCCACAGTGTGAATCATAGTAATTACACAGTGTGAATCAAGGTAATTCTGCAGAGTGAATCAGGGTAATTACACAAAGTGAATCATGGTAATTACACAGAGTGAATCACGGTAATACCACAGTGCGAGTCATGGTATTTCCACACAGAGAATTACGGTCAATCCACAGTGCGAATCATGGTAATACCACACTGAGAATCACAGTAATTCCACAGTGTGAATCACAGTAATTACACACTGAGAATCACAGTAATTACACACTGAGAATCATGGTAATTCCACAGAGTGAATCACAGTAATTCCACAGTGCGAATCAAGGTAATTCCACAGAGTGAATCATGATAATTCCACAGTGTCAATCACGGTAATTCCTCAGTGCGAATCACGGTAATACCACAGGGTGAATCATGATAATTCCACAGTGCGAATCACGGTAATTCCACAGTATGAATCACGGTAATTCCACAGTATGAATCACGGTAATTCCACAGTGTGAATCACGGTAATACCACAGTGCGAGTCATGGTATTAATACACAGAGAATCACAGTCATTCCACAGTGCGAATCATGGTAATTCCACAGTGCGAATCACGGTAATTCCACAGTGCGAATCATGGCAATACCACACTGAGAATCACGGTAATACCACAGTGAGAATCACGGTAATTCCACTGTACGAATCATGGTAATTCCACAGTGTGAAACAAAGTAATTCCTCACTGTGAATCACGGTAATTCCACAATGTGAATCATGGCAATTCCTCACTGTGAATCACGGTAATTCCACAATGTGGAGCATGGTAATTCCACAGTGTGAATCACGGTTATTCCTCACTGTGAAACACGGTAATTCCACACTGTGAATCACAGTAATTCCACAACGTGGATCATGGTAATTCCACACTGTGAAACAAGGTAATTCCTCACTGTGAATCATGGCAATTCCAAACTGTGAATCATGGCAATACCTCACTGTGAATCACGGTAATTCCACAATGTGGATCATGGTAATTTCTCACTGCGAAACAAGGTAATTCCTCACTGTGAAGCACGGTAATTCCTCACTGTGAAACATGGTAATTCCACACTGTGAATCACGGTAATTCCACAATGTGGATCATGGTAATTCCACAATGAAAATTACGGTAATTCCACACTGTGAATCACGGTAATTCCACAATGTGGATCACGGTAATTCCACAATGAAAATTACGGTAATTCCACAATGAAAATTACGGTAATTCCACAGTGTGAATCACGGTAATTCCACAGTGCGTATCACAGTAATTCCACAGTGCGAATCACAGTAATTCCATAGTGTGATTCACAGTAATTCCACAGTGTGATTCACGGTAATTCCACAGTGCGAAGCACAGTAATTCCACAGTGCGAATCACAGTAATTCCAGTGTGATTGACGGTAATTCCACATTGCGAATCATGGTAAGTACAGACTGATGATCACGGTAATTCCACAGTGTGAATCGCGTTAATTCCACAGTGCGAATCACGGTAATCCCACAGTGCGAATCACGGTAATTGCAAACTGATAATCACGGTAATTCCATACTGAGAATCACGGTAATTCCACAGTGTGAATCACGGAAATTCCACAGTGCAAATCACGGTAAATACTCACTGAGAATGACGGTAATTCCACAGTGCGAACCAAGGTAATACCACACTGAGAATCATGGCAATTCAAAAATGTGATTCACAGCAATTCCAAAGTGCGAATTACAGTAACTCCAAAGTGTGAGTCGCGGTAATATCACACTGAGAATCAAAGTAATTCCACACTGAGAATCATGGTAATTCCAGAGGGTGAATCACGGTAATTCCACACTGAGAATCACAGTAATTCCACAGTTTGAATCACGGTAATTACACAGTGTGAAACACGGTAATTCCACAGAGTGAATCACGGTAATTACACAGAGTGAATCACGGTAATTCCACAATGTGGATCATGGTAATTCCACAATGTGGATCATGGTAATTCCACACTGTGAAACAAGGTAGTTCCTCACTGTGAACCATGGCAATTCCAAACTGTGAATCATGGCAATTCCTCACTGTGAATCATGGTAATTCCACAATGTGGAGCATGGTAATTCCTCACTGTGAAACAAGGTAATTCCTCACTGTGAAACACGGCAATTCCTCACTGTGAAACACGGCAATTCCTCACTGTGAAACACGGTAATTCCACACTGTGAATCACGGTAATTCCACACTGTGAATCACAGTAATTCCACAATGTGGATCATGGTAATTCCTCACTGTGAATCACGGTAATTCCACAATGTGGATCATGGTAGTACCACACTGAGACGCACGGTAATTCCACAGTGTGAATCACAGTAATTCCACAGTGTGATTGATGGTAATTCCACAGTGCGAATCACGGTAATTCCACACTTAGAATCACGGTAATTCCACAGTGTGAATCACGGTAATTCCACAGTGCGAAACACGGTATATACACACTGACAATGACGGTAATTCCACAGTGCGAACAACAGTAATTCCACACTGAGAATCATGGTAAGTCCACAGAGTGCATCATGGTAATACCACACCGAGAATCACAGTAATTCCACAATGTGATTCACGGCAATTCCACAGTGCGAGTTACGGTAATTCCACAGTGTGATTCGCGGTAATTCCACAGTGTGAATCATGGTAATTCCACATTGCGTGTCATGGTAATGCCAAACTGAGAATCACGGTAAATCCACATTGAGTATCAGGGTAATTCTGCCGTGTGAATCACGGTAATACAACACTGAGAATCACGGTAATTTCACAGTGCGAATCACGGTAATTCCACCCCGAGAATCATGGTAACTCCACACTGAGAATCAGGGTAATTCCACAGTGCAAATCACGGTAATTCCACACTGAGAATCACGGTAATTCTACAGTGAGAATCACGGTAATTCCACAGTGTGAATCATGGTAATACCACAGTGCGAGTCATGGTATTACCACACAGAGAATCACGGTCATTCCACAGTGCGAATCATGGTAATTCCACAGTGCGAATCACAGTAATTCCACAGTGCAAATCATGGCAATACCAGACTTAGAATCACGGTAATACTACAGTGAGAATCACGGTAATTCCACTGTACGAATCATGGTAATTCCACAGTGTGAAACAAAGCAATTCCTCACTGTGAATCACTGTAATTCCACAATGTGGATCATGGTAATTCCACAATGTGAATCAAGGTAATTCCTCACTGTGAAACAAGGTAATTCCACACTGTGAATCACAGTAATTCCACACTGTGAATCACAGTAATTCCACACTGTGGATCATGGTAATTCCACACTGTGAAACAAGGTAATTCCTCACTGTGAATCATGGCAATTCCAAACTGTGAATCATGGCAATTCCTCACTGTGAATCATGGTAATTCCACAATGTGGATCATGGTAATTCCTCACTGTGAAACAAGGTAATTCATAACTGTGAAGCACGGTAATTCCTCACTGTGAAACATGGTAATTCCACACTGTGAATCACGGTAATTCCACAATGTGGATCATGGTAATTCCACAATGAAAATTACGGTAATTCCACCCTGTGAATCACGGTAATTCCACAATGTGGATCATGGTAATTCCACAATGTGGATCACGGTAATTCCACAGTGTGAATCACAGTAATTCCACAGTGCGAATCACAGTAATTCCACAGTGCGAATCACAGTAATTCCACAGTGTGATTCACGGTAATTCCACAGTCCGAAGCACAGTAATTCCACAGTGTGCATCACAGTAATTCCAGTGTGATTGACGGTAATTCCACATTGCGAATCACGGTAAGTACACACTGATGATCACGGTAATTCCACAGTGTGAATCGCGTTAATTCCACAGTGCGAATCACGGTAATCCCACAGTGCGAATCACGGTAATTGCAAACTGAGAATCACGGTAATTCCATACTGAGAATCACGGTAATTCCACACTGTGAATCATGGAAATTCCACAGTGCAAATCACGGTAAATACACACTGAGAATAACGGTAATTCCACAGTGCGAACCAAGGTAATACCACACTGAGAATCATGGTAATTCTACAATGTGATTCACAGCAATTCCACAGTGCGAATTACAGTAACTCCAAAGTGTGAGTCGCGGTAATATCACACTGAGAATCAGGGTAATTCCACACTGAGAATCACGGTAATTCCACAGGGTGAATCACGGTAATTCCACACTGAGAATCACAGTAATTCCACAGTTTGAATCACGGTAATTACACAGTGTGAATCACGGTAATTCCACAGAGTGAATCACGGTAATTACACAGAGTGAATCACGCTAATTCCACAGTGTGAATCACGGTAATTACACTGAGTGAATCACGGTAATTCCACAGAGTGAATCATGGTAATTACACACAGTGAATCATGGTAATTACACAGAGTGAATCACGGTAATAACACAGTGTGAATCAGGGTAATACCACACTGAGAATCACGGTAATTCCACAGTGTGTATCATGGTAATTACACAGAGTGAATCACAGTATTTCCACAGTGTGAATCATAGTAATCACACAGTGTGAATCACAGTAATTCTACAGAGTAAATCACGGTAATTACACTGAGTGAATCATGGTAATTCCAGAGTGAATCATGGTAATTACACAAAGTGAATCATGGTAATTACGCAGAGTGAATCACGGTAATACCACAGTGCGAGTCATGGTATTTCCACACAGAGAATCACGGTCATTCCACAGTGCCAATCATGGTAATACCACACTGAGAATCACAGTAACTCCACAGTGTGAATCACAGTAATTACACACTGAGAATCACAGTAATTACACACTGAGAATCATGGTAATTCCACAGAGTGAATCACAGTAATTCCACAGTGCGAATCAAGGTAATTCCACAGAGTGAATCATGATAATTCCACAGTGTGAATCACAGTAATTCCACAGTGCGGATCACGGTAATACCACAGAGTGAATCATGACAATTCCATAGAGTGAATCACGGTAATTCCTCAGTGCGAATCACGGTAATACCACAGGGTGAATCATGATAATTCCACAGTGCGAATCACAGTAATTCCACAGTATGAATCATGGTAATTCCACAGTATGAATCACGGTAATTCCACAGTGTGAATCACGGTAATACCACAGTGCGAGTCATGGTATTAACACACAGAGAATCACAGTCATTCCACAGTGCGAATCATGGTAATTCCACAGTGCGAATCACGGTAATTCCACAGTGCGAATCATGGCAATACCACACTGAGAATCACGGTAATACCACAGTGAGAATCACGTTAATTCCACTGTACGAATCATGGTAATTCCAAAGTGTGAAACAAAGTAATTCCTCACTGTGAATCAAGGTAATTCCACAATGTGGAGCATGGTAATTCCACAGTGTGAATCACGGTTATTCCTCACTGTGAAACACGGTAATTCCACACTGTGAATCACAGTAATTCCACACTGTGAATCACGGTAATTCCACAATGTGGATCATGGTAATTCCACACTGTGAAACAAGGTAGTTCCTCACTGTGAATCATGGCAATTCCAAACTGTGAATCATGGCACTTCCTCACTGTGAATCATGGTAATTCCACAATGTGGATCATGGTAATTCCTCACTGCGAAACAAGGTAATTCCTCACTGTGAAACACGGTAATTCCTCACTGTGAAACACAGTAATTCCACACTGTGAATCATGGTAATTCCACACTGTGAATCACAGTAATTCCACAATGTGGATCATGGTAATTCCTCACTGTGAATCACGGTAATTCCACAATGTGGATCATGGTAGTACCACACTGAGACTCACGGTAATTCCACAGTGTGAATCACAGTAATTCCACAGTCTGATTGACGGTAATTCCACAGTGCGAATCACGGTAATTCCACACTGAGAATCAAGGTAATTCCACAGTGCGAATCACCGTAATTCCACACTGCGAATCATGGTAATTGCAAACTGAGAATCACGGTAATTCCACACTCAGAATCACGGTAATTCCACAGATTGAATCACGGTAATTCCACAGTTTGAATCACGGTAATTCCACAGTTTGAATCACGGTAATTCCACAGTGCGAAACACGGTACATACACACTGAGAATGACGGTAATTCCACAATGCGAACAACAGTAATTCCACACGGAGAATCACGGTAAGTCCGCAGAGTGCATCACTCCATAGAGTGAATCACGGTAATTCCTCAGTGCGAATCACGGTAATACCACAGGGTGAATCATGATAATTCCACAGTGCGAATCACAGTAATTCCACAGTATGAATCACGGTAATTCCACAGTATGAATCACGGTAATTCCACAGTGTGAATCACGGTAATACCACAGTGCGAGTCATGGTATTAACACACAGAGAATCACAGTCATTCCAGAGTGCGAATCATGGTAATTCCACAGTGCGAATCACGGTAATTCCACAGTGCGAATCATGGCAATACAACACTGAGAATCACGGTAATACCACAGTGAGAATCACGTTAATTCCACTGTACGAATCATGGTAATTCCAAAGTGTGAAACAAAGTAATTCCTCACTGTGAATCACGGTAATTCCACAATGTGGAGCATGGTAATTCCACAGTGTGAATCACGGTTATTCCTCACTGTGAAACACGGTAATTCCACACTGTGAATCACAGTAATTCCACACTGTGAATCACGGTAATTTCACAATGTGGATCATGGTAATTCCACACTGTGAAACAAGGTAGTTCCTCACTGTGAATCATGGCAATTCCAAACTGTGAATCATGGCACTTCCTCACTGTGAATCATGGTAATTCCACAATGTGGATCATGGTAATTCCTCACTGCGATACAAGGTAATTCCTCACTGTGAAACACGGTAATTCCTCACTGTGAAACACAGTAATTCCACACTGTGAATCATGGTAATTCCACACTGTGAATCACAGTAATTCCACAATGTGGATCATGGTAATTCCTCACTGTGAATCACGGTAATTCCACAATGTGGATCATGGTAGTACCACACTGAGACTCACGGTAATTCCACAGTGTGAATCACAGTAATTCCACAGTCTGATTGACGGTAATTCCACAGTGCGAATCACGGTAATTCCACACTGAGAATCAAGGTAATTCCACAGTGCGAATCACCGTAATTCCACACTGCGAATCATGGTAATTGCAAACTGAGAATCACGGTAATTCCACACTCAGAATCACGGTAATTCCACAGATTGAATCACGGTAATTCCACAGTTTGAATCACGGTAATTCCACAGTTTGAATCACGGTAATTCCACAGTGCGAAACACGGTATATACACACTGAGAATGACGGTAATTCCACAATGCGAACAACAGTAATTCCACACGGAGAATCACGGTAAGTCCGCAGAGTGCATCACTCCATAGAGTGAATCACGGTAATTCCTCAGTGCGAATCACGGTAATACCACAGGGTGAATCATGATAATTCCACAGTGCGAATGATGGTAATTCCACAGTATGAATCACAGTAATTCCACAGTATGAATCACGGTAATTCCACAGTGTGAATCACGGTAATACCACAGTGCGAGTCATGGTATTAACACACAGAGAATCACAGTCATTCCACAGTGCGAATCATGGTAATTCCACAGTGCAAATCACGGTAATTCCACAGTGCGAATCATGGCAATACCACACTGAGAATCACGGTAATACCACAGTGAGAATCACGGTAATTCCACTGTACGAATCATGGTAATTCCACAATGTGAAGCATGGTAAATCCACAGTTTGAATCACAGTAATTCCTCACTGTGAAACACGGTAATTCCACACTGTGAATCACTGTAATTCCACACTGTGAATCACGGTAATTCCACAATGTGGATCATGGTAATTCCACAATGTGGATCATGGTAATTCCACACTGTGAAACAAGGTAGTTCCTCACTGTGAACCATGGCAATTCCAAACTGTGAATCATGGCAATTCCTCACTGTGAATCATGGTAATTCCACAATGTGGAGCATGGTAATTCCTCACTGTGAAACAAGATAATTCCTCACTGTGAAACACGGTAATTCCTCACTGTGAAACACGGTAATTCCACACGTGAATCACGGTAATTCCACACTGTGAATCACAGTAATTCCACAATGTGGATCATGGTAATTCCTCACTGTGAATCACGGTAATTCCACAATGTGGATCATGGTAGTACCACACTGAGACTCACGGTAATTCCACAGTGTGAATCACAGTAATTCCACAGTGTGATTGACGGTAATTCCACAGTGCGAATCACGGTAATTCCACACTGAGAATCAAGGTAATTCCACAGTGCGAATCACCGTAATTCCACACTGCGAATCATGGTAATTGCAAACTGAGAATCACGGTAATTCCACACTTAGAATCACGGTAATTCCACAGTGTGAATCACGGTAATTCCACAGTGCGAAACACGGTATATACACACTGAGAATGACGGTAATTCCACAGTGCGAACAACAGTAATTCCACACTGAGAATCATGGTAAGTCCACAGAGTGCATCATGGTAATACCACACCGAGAATCACAGTAATTCCACAATGTGATTCACGGCAATTCCACAGTGCGAGTTACGGTAATTCCACAGTGTGATTCGCGGTAATTCCACAGTGTGAATCATGGTAATTCCACATTGCGTGTCACGGTAATGCCAAACTGAGAATCACGGTAAATCCACATTGAGAATCAGGGTAATTCTGCAGTGTGAATCACGGTAATACAACACTGAGAATCACGGTAATTCCACAGTGCGAATCACGGTAATTCCACCCCGAGAATCATGGTAAATCCACACTGAGAATCAGGGTAATTCCACAGTGCAAATCACGGTAATTCCACACTGAGAATCACGGTAATTCTACAGTGTGAATCATGGTAATTCCACAGTGTGAATCATGGTAATACCACAGTGCGAGTCATGGTATTACCACACAGAGAATCACGGTCATTCCACAGTGCGAATCATGGTAATTCCACAGTGTGAAACAAAGTAATTCCTCACTGTGAATCACGGTAATTCCACAATGTGGATCATGGTAATTCCACAATGTGAATCACGGTAATTCCTCACTGTGAAACAAGGTAATTCCACACTGTGAATCACAGTAATTCCACACTGTGAATCACTGTAATTCCACACTGTGGATCATGGTAATTCCACACTGTGAAACAAGGTAATTCCTCACTGTGAATCATGGCAATTCCAAACTGTGAATCATGGCAATTCCTCACTGTGAATCACGGTAATTCCACAATGTGGATCATGGTAATTCCACAATGTGGATCATGGTAATTCCACAGTGTGAATCACGGTAATTCCACAGTGCGAATCACAGTAATTCCACAGTGCGAATCACAGTAATTCCACAGTGTGATTCACGGTAATTCCACAGTCCGAAGCACAGTAATTCCACAGTGCAAATCACAGTAATTCCAGTGTGATTGACGGTAATTCCACATTGCGAATCACGGTAAGTACACACTGATGATCACGGTAATTCCACAGTGTGAATCGCGTTAATTCCACAGTGCGAATCACGGTAATCCCACAGTGCGAATCACGGTAATTGCAAACTGAGAATCACGGTAATTCCATACTGAGAATCACGGTAATTCCACAGTGTGAATCATGGAAATTCCACAGTGCAAATCACGGTAAATACACACTGAGAATGACGGTAATTCCACAGTGCGAACCAAGGTAATACCACACTGAGAATCATGGTAATTCTACAATGTGATTCACAGCAATTCCACAGTGCGAATTACAGTAACTCCAAAGTGTGAGTCGCGGTAATATCACACTGAGAATCACGGTAATTCCACAGTGCGAATCACGGTAATTCCACAGGGTGAATCACGGTAATTCCACACTGAGAATCACAGTAATTCCACAGTTTGAATCACGGTAATTCCACAGTGTGAATCACGGTAATTCCACAGAGTGAATCACGGTAATTACACAGAGTGAATCACGGTAATTACACAGAGTGAATCACGCTAATTCCACAGTGTGAATCACGGTAATTACACTGAGTGAATCACGGTAATTCCACAGAGTGAATCATGGTAATTACACACAGTGAATCATGGTAATTACACAGAGTGAATCACGGTAATAACACAGTGTGAATCAGGGTAATACCACACTGAGAATCACGGTAATTCCACAGTGTGTATCATGGTAATTACGCAGAGTGAATCACAGTATTTCCACAGTGTGAATCATAGTAATTACACAGTGTGAATCACGGTAATTCTACAGAGTAAATCACGGTAATTACACTGAGTGAATCATGGTAATTCCAGAGTGAATCATGGTAATTACACAAAGTGAATCATGGTAATTACACAGAGTGAATCACGGTAATACCACAGTGCGAGTCATGGTATTTCCACACAGAGAATCACGGTCATTCCACAGTGCCAATCATGGTAATACCACACTGAGAATCACAGTAACTCCACAGTGTGAATCACAGTAATTACACACTGAGAATCACAGTAATTACACACTGAGAATCATGGTAATTCCACAGAGTGAATCACAGTAATTCCACAGTGCGAATCAAGGTAATTCCACAGAGTGAATCATGATAATTCCACAGTGTTAATCACAGTAATTCCACAGTGCGGATCACGGTAATACCACAGAGTGAATCATGACAATTCCATAGAGTGAATCACGGTAATTCCTCAGTGCGAATCACGGTAATACCACAGGGTGAATCATGATAATTCCACAGTGCGAATCACAGTAATTCCACAGTATGAATCATGGTAATTCCACAGTATGAATCACGGTAATTCCACAGTGTGAATCACGGTAATACCACAGTGCGAGTCATGGTATTAACACACAGAGAATCACAGTCATTCCACAGTGCGAATCATGGTAATTCCACAGTGCGAATCACGGTAATTCCACAGTGCGAATCATGGCAATACCACACTGAGAATCACGGTAATACCACAGTGAGAATCACGGTAATTCCACTGTACGAATCATGGTAATTCCAAAGTGTGAAACAAAGTAATTCCTCACTGTGAATCACGGTAATTCCACAATGTGGAGCATGGTAATTCCACAGTGTGAATCACGGTTATTCCTCACTGTGAAACACGGTAATTCCACACGGTGAATCACAGTAATTCCACACTGTGAATCACGGTAATTCCACAATGTGGATCATGGTAATTCCACACTGTGAAACAAGGTAGTTCCTCACTGTGAATCATGGCAATTCCAAACTGTGAATCATGGCACTTCCTCACTGTGAATCATGGTAATTCCACAATGTGGATCATGGTAATTCCTCACTGCGAAACAAGGTAATTCCTCACTGTGAAACACGGTAATTCCTCACTGTGAAACACAGTAATTCCACACTGTGAATCATGGTAATTCCACACAGTGAATCACAGTAATTCCACAATGTGGATCATGGTAATTCCTCACTGTGAATCACGGTAATTCCACAATGTGGATCATGGTAGTACCACACTGAGACTCACGGTAATTCCACAGTGTGAATCACAGTAATTCCACAGTCTGATTGACGGTAATTCCACAGTGCGAATCACAGTAATTCCACACTGAGAATCAAGGTAATACCACAGTGCGAATCACCTTAATTCCACACTGCGAATCATGGTAATTGCAAACTGAGAATCACGGTAATTCCACACTTAGAATCATGGTAATTCCACAGATTGAATCACGGTAATTCCACAGTTTGAATCATGGTAATTCCACAGTGCGAAACACGGTATATACACACTGAGAATGACGGTAATTCCACAATGCGAACAACAGTAATTCCACACGGAGAATCACGGTAAGTCCGCAGAGTGCATCACTCCATAGAGTGAATCACGGTAATTCCTCAGTGCGAATCACGGTAATACCACAGGGTGAATCATGATAATTCCTCAGTGCGAATGATGGTAATTCCACAGTATGAATCACGGTAATTCCACAGTATGAATCACGGTAATTCCACAGTGTGAATCACGGTGATACCACAGTGCGAGTCATGGTATTAACACACAGAGAATCACAGTCATTCCACAGTGCGAATCATGGTAATTCCACAGTGCAAATCACGGTAATTCCACAGTGCGAATCATGGCAATACCACACTGAGAATCACGGTAATACCACAGTGAGAATCACGGTAATTCCACTGTACGAATCATGGTAATTCCACAGTGTGAAGCAAAGTAATTCCTCACTGTGAATCATGGTAATTCCACAATGTGGAGCATGGTAAATCCACAGTTTGAATCACAGTAATTCCTCACTGTGAAACACGGTAATTCCACACTGTGAATCACTGTAATTCCACACTGTGAATCACGGTAATTCCACAATGTGGATCATGGTAATTCCACAATGTGGATCATGGTAATTCCACACTGTGAAACAAGGTAGTTCCTCACTGTGAACCATGGCAATTCCAAACTGTGAATCATGGCAATTCCTCACTGTGAATCATGGTAATTCCACAATGTGGAGCATGGTAATTCCTCACTGTGAAACAAGGTAATTCCTCACTGTGAAACACGGTAATTCCTCACTGTGAAACACGGTAATTCCACACGTGAATCAGGGTAATTCCACACTGTGAATCACAGTAATTCCACAACGTGGATCATGGTAATTCCTCACTGTGAATCACGGTAATTCCACAATGTGGATCATGGTAGTACCACACTGAGACTCACGGTAATTCCACAGTGTGAATCACAGTAATTCCACAGTCTGATTGACGGTAATTCCACAGTGCAAATCACGGTAATTCCACACTGAGAATCAAGGTAATTCCACAGTGCGAATCACCGTAATTCCACACTGCGAATCATGGTAATTGCAAACTGAGAATCACAGTAATTCCACACTTAGAATCACGGTAATTCCACAGTGTGAATCACGGTAATTCCACAGTGCGAAACACGGTATATACACACTGAGAATGACGGTAATTCCACAGTGCGAACAACAGTAATTCCACACTGAGAATCATGGTAAGTCCACAGAGTGCATCATGGTAATACCACACCGAGAATCACAGTAATTCCACAATGTGATTCACGGCAATTCTACAGTGCGAGTTATGGTAATTCCACAGTGTGATTCGCGGTAATTCCACAGTGTGAATCATGGTAATTCCACATTGCGTGTCATGGTAATGCCAAACTGAGAATCACGGTAAATCCACATTGAGAATCAGGGTAATTCTGCAGTGTGAATCACGGTAATACAACACTGAGAATCACGGTAATTCCACAGTGCAAATCACGGTAATTCCACCCCGAGAATCATGGTAATTCCACACTGAGAATCAGGGTAATTCCACAGTGCGAATCACGGTAATTCCACACTGAGAATCACGGTAATTCTACAGTGTGAATCACGGTAATTCCACAGTGTGAATCATGGTAATACCACAGTGCGAGTCATGGTATTACCACACAGAGAATCACGGTCATTCCACAGTGCGAATCATGGTAATTCCACAGTGCGAATCACAGTAATTCCACAGTGCAAATCATGGCAATACCAGACTTAGAATCACGGTAATACTACAGTGAGAATCACGGTAATTCCACTGTACGAATCATGGCAATTCCACAGTGTGAAACAAAGTAATTCCTCACTGTGAATCACGGTAATTCCACAATGTGGATCATGGTAATTCCACAATGTGAATCACGGTAATTCCTCACTGTGAAACAAGGTAGTTCCTCACTGTGAATAACAGTAATTCCACACTGTGAATCACGGTAATTCCACAATGTGGATCATGGTAATTCCTCACTGTGAAACAAGGTAATTCATAACTGTGAAGCACGGTAATTCCTCACTGTGAAACATGGTAATTCCACACTGTGAAACATGGTAATTCCACAACGTGAATCACGGTAATTCCAAAATGTGGATCATGGTAATTCCACAATGAAAATTACGTTAATTCCACACTGTGAATCACAGTAATTCCACAATGTGGATCATGGTAATTCCACAATGTGGCTCACGGTAATTCCACAGTGTGAATCACGGTAATTCCACAGTGCGAATCAAAGTAATTCCACAGTGCGAATCACAGTAATTCCACAGTGTGATTCACGGTAATTAAACGGTCCGAAGCACAGTAATTCCACAGTGCGAATCACAGTAATTCCAATGTGATTGACGGTAATTCCACATTGCGAATCACGGTAAGTACACACTGATGATCACGGTAATTCCACATTGTGAATCGCGTTAATTCCACAGTGCGAATCACGGTAATCCCACAGTGCGAATCACGGTAATTGCAAACTGAGAATCACGGTAATTCCATACTGAGAATCATGGTAATTCCACAGTGTGAATCACGGAAATTCCACAGTGCAAATCACGGTAAATACACACTGAGAATGCCGGTAATTCCACAGTGCGAACCAAGGTAATACCACACTGAGAATCATGGTAATTCTACAATGTGATTCACAGCAATTCCACAGTGCGAATTACAATAACTCCAAAGTGTGAGTCGCGGTAATATCACACTGAGAATCAGGGTAATTCCACACTGAGAATCACGGTAATTCCACAGGGTGAATCACGGTAATTCCACACTGAGAATCACGGTAATTCCACACTGAGAATCACAGTAATTCCACAGTTTGAATCACAGTAATTACACAGTGTGAATCACGGTAATTACACAGTGTGAATCACGGTAATTCCACAGAGTGAATCACGGTAATTACACAGAGTGAATCACGTTAATTCCACAGTGTGAATCACGGTAATTACACTGAGTGAATCACGGTAATTCCACAGAGTGAATCATGGTAATTACACACAGTGAATCATGGTAATTACACAGAGTGAATCACGGTAATTTCACAGTGTGAATCAGGGTAATACCACACTGAGAATCATGGTAATTCCACAGTGTGTATCATGGTAATTACACAGAGTGAATCACAGTATTTCCACAGTGTGAATCATAGTAATTACACAGTGTGAATCACGGCAATTCTACAGAGTAAATCACGGTAATTACACTGAGTGAATCACGGTAATTCCAGAGTGAATCATGGTAATTACACAAAGTGAATCATGGTAATTACACAGAGTGAATCACGGTAATACCACAGTGCGAGTCATGGTATTTCCACACAGAGAATCACGGTCATTCCACAGTGCCAATCATGGTAATACCACACTGAGAATCACAGTAACTCCACAGTGTGAATCACAGTAATTACACACTGAGAATCACAGTAATTACACACTGAGAATCATGGTAATTCCACAGAGTGAATCACAGTAATTCCACAGTGCGAATCAAGGTAATTCCACAGAGTGAATCATGATAATTCCACAGTGTGAATCACAGTAATTCCACAGTGCGGATCACGGTAATACCACAGAGTGAATCATGACAATTCCATAGAGTGAATCACGGTAATTCCTCAGTGCGAATCACGGTAATACCACAGGGTGAATCATGATAATTCCACAGTGCGAATCACAGTAATTCCACAGTATGAATCATGGTAATTCCACAGTATGAATCACGGTAATTCCACAGTGTGAATCACGGTAATACCACAGTGCGAGTCATGGTATTAACACACAGAGAATCACAGTCATTCCACAGTGCGAATCATGGTAATTCCACAGTGCGAATCACGGTAATTCCACAGTGCGAATCATGGCAATACCACACTGAGAATCACGGTAATACCACAGTGAGAATCACGGTAATTCCACTGTACGAATCATGGTAATTCCACAGTGTGAAACAAAGTAATTCCTCACTGTGAATCACGGTAATTCCACCATGTGGAGCATGGTAATTCCACAGTGTGAATCACGGTTATTGCTCACTGTGAAACAAAGTAATTCCACACAGTGAATCACAGTAATTCCACACTGTGAATCACGGTAATTCCACAATGTGGATCATGGTAATTCCACACTGTGAAACAAGGTAGTTCCTCACTGTGAATCATGGCAATTCCAAACTGTGAATCATGGCACTTCCTCACTGTGAATCATGGTAATTCCACAATGTGGATCATGGTAATTCCTCACTGCGAAACAAGGTAATTCCTCACTGTGAAACACGGTAATTCCTCACTGTGAAACACAGTAATTCCACACTGTGAATCACAGTAATTCCACAATGTGGATCATGGTAATTCCACACTGTGAAACAAGGTAGTTCCTCAATGTGAATCATGGCAATTCCAAACTGTGAATCATGGCACTTCCTCACTGTGAATCATGGTAATTCCACAATGTGGATCATGGTAATTCCTCACTGCGAAACAAGGTAATTCCTCACTGTGAAACACGGTAATTCCTCACTGTGAAACACAGTAATTCCACACTGTGAATCACAGTAATTCCACAATGTGGATCATGGTAATTCCTCACTGTGAATCACGGTAATTCCACAATGTGGATCATGGTAGTACCACACTGAGACTCACGGTAATTCCACAATGTGAATCACAGTAATTCCACAGTCTGATTGACGGTAATTCCACAGTGCGAATCACGGTAATTCCACACTGAGAATCAAGGTAATTCCACAGTGCGAATCACCGTAATTCCACAGTGCGAATCATGGTAATTGCAAACTGAGAATCACGGTAATTCCACACTTAGAATCACGGTAATTCCACAGATTGAATCACGGTAATTCCACAGTTTGAATCACGGTAATTCCACAGTGCGAAACACGGTATATACACACTGAGAATGACGGTAATTCCACAATGCGAACAACAGTAATTCCACAAAGAGAATCACGGTAAGTCCGCAGAGTGCATCACGGTTATACCACACTGAGAATCACAGTAATTCCACAATGTGATTCACTGTAATTCCACAGTGCGAGTTACGGTAATTCCACACTGTGATTCGCGGTAATTCCACAGTGGGATTCGCGGTAATTCCACAGTGTGAATCACGGTAATTCCACATTGCGTGTCATGGTAATGCCAAACTGAGAATCACGGTAAATCCACATAGAGAATCAGGGTAATTCTGCAGTGTGAATCACGGTAATACCACACTGAGAATCACGGTAATTCCACAGTGCGAATCATGGTAATTCCACACCGAGAATCATGTTAATTCCACGCTGAGAATCAGGGTAATTACACAGTGTGAATCACGGTAATTCCACAGTGCGAATCACGGTAATTCCACACCAAGAATCATGGTAATTCCACACTGAGAATCAGGGTAATTGCACAGTGTGAATCATGGTAATTCCACAGTGTGAATCGCGTTAATTCCACAGAGCGAATCACGGTAATCCCACAGTGCGAATCACGGTAATTGCAAACTGAGAATCACGGTAATTCCATACTGAGAATCACAGTAATTCCACAGTGTGAATCACGGAAATTCCACAGTGTGAATCACGGAAATTCCACAGTGCAAATCACGGTAAATACACACTGAGAATGACGGTAATTCCACAGTGTGAACCAAGGTAATACCACACTGAGAATCATGGTAATTCTACAATGTGATTCACAGCAATTCCACAGTGCGAATTACAGTAACTCCAAAGTGTGAGTCGCGGTAATATCACACTGAGAATCAGGGTAATTCCACACTGAGAATCACGGTAATTCCACAGGGTGAATCACGGTAATTCCACACTGAGAATCACAGTAATTACACAGTTTGAATCACAGTAATTACACAGTGTGAATCACGGTAATTCCACAGAGTGAATCACGGTAATTACACAGAGTGAATCACGCTAATTCCACAGAGTGAATCACGCTAATTCCACAGAGTGAATCACGCTAATTCCACAGTGTGAATCACGGTAATTACACTGAGTAAATCACGGTAATTCCACAGAGTGAATCATGGTAATTACACACAGTGAATCATGGTAATTACACAGAGTGAATCACGGTAATAACACAGTGTGAATCAGGGTAATACCACACTGAGAATCACGGTAATTCCACAGTGTGTATCATGGTAATTACACAGAGTGAATCACAGTATTTCCACAGTGTGAATCATAATAATTACACAGTGTGAATCACGGTAATTCTACAGAGTGAATCACGGTAATTACACTGAGTGAATCACGGTAATTCCAGAGTGAATCATGGTAATTACACAAAGTGAATCATGGTAATTACACAGAGTGAATCACGGTAATACCACAGTGTGAGTCATGGTATTTCCACACAGAGAATCACGGTCATTCCACAGTGCCAATCATGGTAATACCACACTGAGAATCACAGTAATTCCACAGTGTGAATCACAGTAATTACACACTGAGAATCACAGTAATTACACACTGAGAATCATGGTAATTCCACAGAGAGAATCACAGTAATTCCACAGTGCGAATCACAGTAATTCCACAGTGCGAATCAAGGTAATTCCACAGAGTGAATCATGATAATTCCACAGTGTGAATCACAGTAATTCCACAGTGTGGATCACGGTAATACCACAGAGTGAATCATGACAATTCCATAGAGTGAATCACGGTAATTCCTCACTGCGAATCACGGTAATACCACAGGGTGAATCATGATAATTCCACAGTGCGAATCACAGTAATTCCACAGTATGAATCATGGTAATTCCACAGAATGAATCACGGTAATTCCACAGTGTGAATCACGGTAATACCACAGTGCGAGTCATGGTATTAACACACAGAGAATCACAGTCATTCCACAGTGCGAATCATGGTAATTCCACAGTGCGAATCACGGTAATTCCACAGTGCGAATCATGGTAATACCACACTGAGAATCACGGTAATACCACAGTGAGAATCATGGTAATTCCACTGTACGAATCATGGTAATTCCACAGTCTGAAACAAAGTAATTCCTCACTGTGAATCACGGTAATTCCACCATGTGGAGCATGGTAATTCCACAGTGTGAATCACGGTTATTGCTCACTGTGAAACAAAGTAATTCCACACAGTGAATCACAGTAATTCCACACTGTGAATCACGGTAATTCCACAATGTGGATCATGGTAATTCCACACTGTGAAACAAGGTAGTTCCTCACTGTGAATCATGGCAATTCCAAACTGTGAATCATGGCAATTCCTCACTGTGAATCATGGTAATTCCACAATGTGGATCATGGTAATTCCTCACTGTGAAACAAGGTAATTCCTCACTGTGAAACACGGTAATTCCTCACTGTGAAACACGGTAATTCCACACTGTGAATCACAGTAATTACACACTGGGAATCACGGTAATTCTGCAGTGTGAATCATGGTAATACCCCACTGAGAATCACGGTAATTCCACAGTATGAATCACGGTAATTCCACACCGAGAATCATGGTAATTCCACACTGAGAATCAGGGTAATTCCACAGTGTGAATCATGGTAATACCACACTGAGAATCACGGTAATTCCACAGTGCGAATCACGGTAATTCCACACTGAGAATCATGGTAATTCCACAGTGTTAATCACGGTAATTCCACAGTACCGAACCACGGTAATTCCACAGTGAGTATCACGGTAATTCTACAGGGCGAATCACGGTAATTCTACAGGGCAAATCATGGTAAGTACATACCGAGAATGATGGTAATTCCACAGTGTGAATCACGGTAATTCCACAGTGCGAATCACAGTAATTCCACGGAATGAACCACAGTAATACCACCCCAAGAATTACGGTAATTCCACAGTGTGAATCACAGTAATACCACACTGAGAATCACACTAATTCCACAATGTGATTCATAGCAATCCCACAGTGCAAATTACGGTAATTCCACAGTGTGAATAACGCTAATTCCACAGTGTGAATCACGTTAATTCCACACTGGGAATCACGGTAATTCCACACTGCGAACAACAGTAATACCACACTGAGAATCACGGTAATTCCACAGGGTGAATCACGGTAATTCCACACTGAGAATCACAGTAATTCCACAGTTTGAATCACGGTAATTACACAGTGTGAATCACGGTAATTCCACAGTGTGAATCACGGTAATTACACTGAGTGAATCACGGTAATTCCAGAGTGAATCATGGTAATTACACAAAGTGAATCATGGTAATTACACAGAGTGAATCACGGTAATACCACAGTGCGAGTCATGGTATTTCCACACAGAGAATCACGGTCATTCCACAGTGCCAATCATGGTAATACCAGACTGAGAATCACAGTAATTCCACAGTGTGAATCACAGTAATTACACACTGAGAATCACAGTAATTACACACTGAGAATCATGGTAATTCCACAGAGTGAATCACAGTAATTCCACAGTGCGAATCACAGTAATTCCACAGTGCGAATCAAGGTAATTCCACAGAGTGAATCATGGTAATTACACACAGTGAATCATGGTAATTACACAGAGTGAATCACGGTAATAACACAGTGTGAATCAGGGTAATACCACACTGAGAATCACGGTAATTCCACAGTGTGTATCATGGTAATTACACAGAGTGAATCACAGTATTTCCACAGTGTGAATCATAGTAATTACACAGTGTGAATCACGGTAATTCTACAGAGTGAATCACGGTAATTACACTGAGTGAATCACGGTAATTCCAGAGTGAATCATGGTAATTACACAAAGTGAATCATGGTAATTACACAGAGTGAATCACGGTAATACCACAGTGTGAGTCATGGTATTACCACACAGAGAATCACGGTCATTCCACAGTGCCAATCATGGTAATACCAGACTGAGAATCACAGTAATTCCACAGTGTGAATCACAGTAATTACACACTGAGAATCACAGTAATTACACACTGAGAATCATGGTAATTCCACAGAGTGAATCACAGTAATTCCACAGTGCGAATCACAGTAATTCCACAGTGCGAATCAAGGTAATTCCACAGAGTGAATCATGATAATTCCACAGTGTGAATCACAGTAATTCCACAGTGTGGATCACGGTAATACCACAGAGTGAATCATGACAATTCCATAGAGTGAATCACGGTAATTCCTCACTGCGAATCACGGTAATACCACAGGGTGAATCATGATAATTCCACAGTGCGAATCACAGTAATTCCACAGTATGAATCATGGTAATTCCACAGAATGAATCATGGTAATTCCACAGTGTGAATCACGGTAATACCACAGTGCGAGTCATGGTATTAACACACAGAGAATCACAGTCATTCCACAGTGCGAATCATGGTAATTCCACAGTGCGAATCACGGTAATTCCACAGTGCGAATCATGGCAATACCACACTGAGAATCACGGTAATACCACAGTGAGAATCATGGTAATTCCACTGTACGAATCATGGTAATTCCACAGTCTGAAACAAAGTAATTCCTCACTGTGAATCACGGTAATTCCACCATGTGGAGCATGGTAATTCCACAGTGTGAATCACGGTTATTGCTCACTGTGCAACAAAGTAATTCCACACAGTGAATCACAGTAATTCCACACTGTGAATCACGGTAATTCCACAATGTGGATCATGGTAATTCCACACTGTGAAACAAGGTAGTTCCTCACTGTGAATCATGGCAATTCCAAACTGTGAATCATGGCAATTCCTCACTGTGAATCATGGTAATTCCACAATGTGGATCATGGTAATTCCTCACTGTGAAACAAGGTAATTCCTCACTGTGAAACACGGTAATTCCTCACTGTGAAACACGGTAATTCCACACTGTGAATCATGGTAATTCCACACTGTGAATCACAGAAATTCCACAATGTGGATCATGGTAATTCCTCACTGTGAATCACGGTAATTCCACAATGTGGATCATGGTAGTACCACACTGAGACTCACGGTAATTCCACAGTGTGAATCACAGTAATTCCACTGTGTGATTGACGGTAATTCCACAGTGCGAATCACGGTAATTCCACACTGAGAATCAAGGTAATTCCACAGTGCAAATCACGGTAATTCCACACTGCGAATCATGGTAATTGCAAACTGAGAATCACGGTAATTCCACACTTAGAATCACGGTAATTCCGCAGTTTGAATCACGGTAATTCCACAGTGCGAAACACGGTATATACACACTGAGAATGACGGTAATTCCACAGTGCGAACAACAGTAATTCCACACTGAGAATCACGGTAAGTCCACAGAGTGCATCACGGTAATACCACACCGAAAATCACAGTAATTCCACAATGTGATTCACGTCAATTCCACAGTGCGAGTTACGGTAATTCCACAGTGTGATTCGCGGTAATTCCACAGTGTGAATCACGGTAATTCCACATTGCGTGTCATGGTAATGTCAAACTGAGAATCACGGTAAATCCACATTGAGAATCAGGGTAATTCTGCAGTGTGAATCACGGTAATACCACACTGAGAATCACGGTAATTCCACAGTGCGAATCACGGTAATTCCACACCGAGAATCATGGTAATTCCACACTGAGAATCAGTGTAATTCCACGGGGTGAATCACGGTAATTCCACAGTGTGAATCACGGTAATTCCACATTGCGTGTCATGGTAATGCCAAACTGAGAATCACGGTAAATCCACATTGAGAATCAGGGTAATTCTGCAGTGTGAATCACGGTAATACCACACTGAGAATCACGGTAATTCCACAGTGCGAATCATGGTAATTCCACACCGAGAATCATGTTAATTCCACGCTGAGAATCAGGGTAATTGCACAGTGTGAACCACGGTAATTCCACAGTGCGAATCATGGTAATTCCACACCAAGAATCATGGTAATTCCACACTGAGAATCAGGGTAATTGCACAGTGTGAATCATGGTAATTCCACAGTGTGAATCGCGTTAATTCCACAGTGCGAATCACGGTAATCCCACAGTGCGAATCACGGTAATTGCAAACTGTGAATCACGGTAATTCCATACTGAGAATCACGGTAAATCCACATTGCGTGTCATGGTAATACCACACTGAGAATCACAGTAATTACACACTGGGAATCACGGTAATTCTGCAGTGTGAATCATGGTAATACCCCACTGAGAATCACGGTAATTCCACAGTATGAATCACCGTAATTCCACACCGAGAATCATGGTAATTCCACACTGAGAATCAGGGTAATTCCACAGTGTGAATCATGGTAATACCACACTGAGAATCACGGTAATTCCACAGTGCGAATCACGGTAATTCCACACTGAGAATCATGGTAATTCCACAGTGTTAATCACGGTAATTCCACAGTACCGAACCACGGTAATTCCACAGTGAGTATCACGGTAATTCTATAGGGCGAATCACGGTAATTCTACAGGGCAAATCATGGTAAGTACATACCGAGAATGATGGTAATTCCACAGTGTGAATCACGGTAATTCCACAGTGCGAATCACAGTAATTCCACGGAATGAACCACAGTAATACCACCCCAAGAATTACGGAAATTCCACAGTGTGAATCACAGTAATACCACACTGAGAATCACACTAATTCCACAATGTGATTCATAGCAATCCCACAGTGCAAATTACGGTAATTCCACAGTGTGAATAACGCTAATTCCACAGTGTGAATCACGTTAATTCCACACTGGGAATCACGGTAATTCCACACTGCGAACAACAGTAATACCACACTGAGAATCACGGTAATTCCACAGGGTGAATCACGGTAATTCCACACTGAGAATCACAGTAATTCCACAGTTTGAATCACGGTAATTACACAGTGTGAATCACGGTAATTCCACAGTGTGAATCACGGTAATTACACTGAGTGAATCACGGTAATTCCAGAGTGAATCATGGTAATTACACAAAGTGAATCATGGTAATTACACAGAGTGAATCACGGTAATACCACAGTGTGAGTCATGGTATTTCCACACAGAGAATCACGGTCATTCCACAGTGCCAATCATGGTAATACCAGACTGAGAATCACAGTAATTCCACAGTGTGAATCACAGTAATTACACACTGAGAATCACAGTAATTACACACTGAGAATCATGGTAATTCCACAGAGTGAATCACAGTAATTCCACAGTGCGAATCACAGTAATTCCACAGTGCGAATCAAGGTAATTCCACAGAGTGAATCATGGTAATTACACACAGTGAATCATGGTAATTACACAGAGTGAATCACGGTAATAACACAGTGTGAATCAGGGTAATACCACACTGAGAATCACGGTAATTCCACAGTGTGTATCATGGTAATTACACAGAGTGAATCACAGTATTTCCACAGTGTGAATCATAGTAATTACACAGTGTGAATCACGGTAATTACACTGAGTGAATCACGGTAATTCCAGAGTGAATCATGGTAATTACACAAAGTGAATCATGGTAATTACACAGAGTGAATCACGGTAATACCACTGTGTGAGTCATGGTATTTCCACACAGAGAATCACGGTCATTCCACAGTGCCAATCATGGTAATACCAGACTGAGAATCACAGTAATTCCGCAGTGTGAATCACAGTAATTACACACTGAGAATCACAGTAATTACACACTGAGAATCATGGTAATTCCACAGAGTGAATCACAGTAATTCCACAGTGCGAATCACAGTAATTCCACAGTGCGAATCAAGGTAATTCCACAGAGTGAATCATGATAATTCCACAGTGTGAATCACAGTAATTCCACAGTGTGGATCACGGTAATACCACAGAGTGAATCATGACAATTCCATAGAGTGAATCACGGTAATTCCTCACTGCGAATCACGGTAATACCGCAGGGTGAATCATGATAATTCCACAGTGCGAATCACAGTAATTCCACAGTATGAATCATGGTAATTCCACAGAATGAATCACGGTAATTCCACAGTGTGAATCACGGTAATACCACAGTGCGAGTCATGGTATTAACACACAGAGAATCACAGTCATTCCACAGTGCGAATCATGGTAATTCCACAGTGCGAATCACGGTAATTCCACAGTGCGAATCATGGCAATACCACACTGAGAATCACGGTAATACCACAGTGAGAATCATGGTAATTCCACTGTACGAATCATGGTAATTCCACAGTCTGAAACAAAGTAATTCCTCACTGTGAATCACGGTAATTCCACCATGTGGAGCATGGTAATTCCACAGTGTGAATCACGGTTATTGCTCACTGTGAAACAAAGTAATTCCACACAGTGAATCACAGTAATTCCACACTGTGAATCACGGTAATTCCACAATGTGGATCATGGTAATTCCACACTGTGAAACAAGGTAGTTCCTCACTGTGAATCATGGCAATTCCAAACTGTGAATCATGGCAATTCCTCACTGTGAATCATGGTAATTCCACAATGTGGATCATGGTAATTCCTCACTGTGAAACAAGGTAATTCCTCACTGTGAAACACGGTAATTCCTCACTGTGAAACACGGTAATTCCACACTGTGAATCATGGTAATTCCACACTGTGAATCACAGAAATTCCACAATGTGGATCATGGTAATTCCTCACTGTGAATCACGGTAATTCCACAATGTGGATCATGGTAGTACCACACTGAGACTCACGGTAATTCCACAGTGTGAATCACAGTAATTCCACTGTGTGATTGACGGTAATTCCACAGTGCGAATCACGGTAATTCCACACTGAGAATCAAGGTAATTCCACAGTGCAAATCACGGTAATTCCACACTGCGAATCATGGTAATTGCAAACTGAGAATCACGGTAATTCCACACTTAGAATCACGGTAATTCCGCAGTTTGAATCACGGTAATTCCACAGTGCAAAACACGGTATATACACACTGAGAATGACGGTAATTCCACAGTGCGAACAACAGTAATTCCACACTGAGAATCACGGTAAGTCCACAGAGTGCATCACGGTAATACCACACCGAAAATCACAGTAATTCCACAATGTGATTCACGTCAATTCCACAGTGCGAGTTACGGTAATTCCACAGTGTGATTCGCGGTAATTCCACAGTGTGAATCACGGTAATTCCACACTGCGTGTCATGGTAATGTCAAACTGAGAATCACGGTAAATCCACATTGAGAATCAGGGTAATTCTGCAGTGTGAACCACGGTAATACCACACTGAGAATCACGGTAATTCCACAGTGCGAATCACGGTAATTCCACACCGAGATTCATGGTAATTCCACACTGAGAATCAGTGTAATTCCACGGGGTGAATCACGGTAATTCCACAGTGTGAATCACGGTAATTCCACATTGCGTGTCATGGTAATGCCAAACTGAGAATCACGGTAAATCCACATTGAGAATCAGGGTAATTCTGCAGTGTGAATCACGGTAATACCACACTGAGAATCACGGTAATTCCACAGTGCGAATCATGGTAATTCCACACCGAGAATCATGTTAATTCCACGCTGAGAATCAGGGTAATTGCACAGTGTGAATAACGGTAATTCCACAGTGCGAATCATGGTAATTCCACACCAAGAATCATGGTAATTCCACACTGAGAATCAGGGTAATTGCACAGTGTGAATCACGGTAATTCCACAGTGCGAATCATGGTAATTCCACACCAAGAATCATGGTAATTCCACACTGAGAATCAGGGTAATTGCACAGTGTGAATCATGGTAATTCCACAGTGTGAATCGCGTTAATTCCACAGTGCGAATCACGGTAATCCCACAGTGCGAATCACGGTAATTGCAAACTGTGAATCACGGTAATTCTTTACTGAGAATCACGGTAAATCCACATTGCGTGTCATGGTAATACCACACTGGGAATCACAGTAATTACACACTGGGAATCACGGTAATTCTGCAGTGTGAATCATGGTAATACCCCACTGAGAATCACGGTAATTCCACAGTATGAATCACGGTAATTCCACACCGAGAATCATGGTAATTCCACACTGAGAATCAGGGTAATTCCACAGTGTGAATCATGGTAATACCACACTGAGAATCACGGTAATTCCACAGTGCGAATCACGGTAATTCCACACTGAGAATCATGGTAATTCCACAGTGTTAATCACGGTAATTCCACAGTACCGAACCACGGTAATTCCACAGTGAGTATCACGGTAATTCTACAGGGCGAATCACGGTAATTCTACAGGGCAAATCATGGTAAGTACATACCGAGAATGATGGTAATTCCACAGTGTGAATCACGGTAATTCCACAGTGCGAATCACAGTAATTCCACGGAATGAACCACAGTAATACCACCCCAAGAATTACGGTAATTCCACAGTGTGAATCACAGTAATACCACACTGAGAATCACACTAATTCCACAATGTGATTCATAGCAATCCCACAGTGCAAATTACGGTAATTCCACAGTGTGAATAACGCTAATTCCACAGTGTGAATCACGTTAATTCCACACTGGGAATCACGGTAATTCCACACTGCGAACAACAGTAATACCACACTGAGAATCACGGTAATTCCACAGGGTGAATCACGGTAATTCCACACTGAGAATCACAGTAATTCCACAGTTTGAATCACGGTAATTACACAGTGTGAATCACGGTAATTCCACAGTGTGAATCACGGTAATTACACTGAGTGAATCACGGTAATTCCAGAGTGAATCATGGTAATTACACAAAGTGAATCATGGTAATTACACAGAGTGAATCACGGTAATACCACAGTGCGAGTCATGGTTTTTCCACACAGAGAATCACGGTCATTCCACAGTGCCAATCATGGTAATACCAGACTGAGAATCATGGTAATTCCACAGTGTGAATCACAGTAATTACACACTGAGAATCACAGTAATTACACACTGAGAATCATGGTAATTCCACAGAGTGAATCACAGTAATTCCACAGTGCGAATCACAGTAATTCCACAGTGCGAATCAAGGTAATTCCACAGAGTGAATCATGATAATTCCACAGTGTGAATCACAGTATTTCCACAGTGTGGATCACGGTAATACCACAGAGTGAATCATGACAATTCCATAGAGTGAATCACGGTAATTCCTCACTGCGAATCACGGTAATACCACAGGGTGAATCATGATAATTCCACAGTGCGAATCACAGTAATTCCACAGTATGAATCATGGTAATTCCACAGAATGAATCACGGTAATTCCACAGTGTGAATCACGGTAATACCACAGTGCGAGTCATGGTATTAACACACAGAGAATCACAGTCATTCCACAGTGCGAATCATGGTAATTCCACAGTGCGAATCACGGTAATTCCACAGTGCGAATCATGGCAATACCACACTGAGAATCACGGTAATACCACAGTGAGAATCACGGTAATTCCACTGTACGAATCATGGTAATTCCACAGTGTGAAACAAAATAATTCCTCACTGTGAATCACGGTAATTCCACCATGTGGAGCATGGTAATTCCACAGTGTGAATCACGGTTATTGCTCACTGTGAAACAAAGTAATTCCACACAGTGAATCACAGTAATTCCACACTGTGAATCACGGTAATTCCACAATGTGGATCATGGTAATTCCACACTGTGAAACAAGGTAGTTCCTCACTGTGAATCATGGCAATTCCAAACTGTGAATCATGGCAATTCCTCACTGTGAATCATGGTAATTCCACAATGTGGATCATGGTAATTCCTCACTGTGAAACAAGGTAATTCCTCACTGTGAAACACGGTAATTCCTCACTGTGAAACACGGTAATTCCACACTGTGAATCATGGTAATTCCACACTGTGAATCACAGAAATTCCACAATGTGGATCATGGTAATTCCTCACTGTGAATCACGGTAATTCCACAATGTGGATCATGGTAGTACCACACTGAGACTCACGGTAATTCCACAGTGTGAATCACAGTAATTCCACTGTGTGATTGACGGTAATTCCACAGTGCGAATCACGGTAATTCCACACTGAGAATCAAGGTAATTCCACAGTGCAAATCACTGTAATTCCACACTGCGAATCATGGTAATTGCAAACTGAGAATCACGGTAATTCCACACTTAGAATCACGGTAATTCCACAGTTTGAATCACGGTAATTCCACAGTGCGAAACACGGTATATACACACTGAGAATGACGGTAATTCCACAGTGCGAACAACAGTAATTCCACACTGAGAATCACGGTAAGTCCACAGAGTGCATCACGGTAATACCGCACCAAAAATCACAGTAATTCCACAATGTGATTCACGGCAATTCCACAGTGCGAGTTACGGTAATTCCACAGTGTGATTCGCGGTAATTCCACAGTGTGAATCACGGTAATTCCACATTGCGTGTCATGGTAATGTCAAACTGAGAATCACGGTAAATCCACATTGAGAATCAGGGTAATTCTGCAGTGTGAATCACGGTAATACCACACTGAGAATCACGGTAATTCCACAGTGCGAATCACGGTAATTCCACACCGAGAATCATGGTAATTCCACACTGAGAATCAGTGTAATTCCACGGGGTGAATCACGGTAATTCCACAGTGTGAATCACGGTAATTCCACATTGCGTGTCATGGTAATGCCAAACTGAGAATCACGGTAAATCCACATTGAGAATCAGGGTAATTCTGCAATGTGAATCACGGTAATACCACACTGAGAATCACGGTAATTCCACAGTGCGAATCATGGTAATTCCACACCGAGAATCATGTTAATTCCACGCTGAGAATCAGGGTAATTGCACAGTGTGAATCATGGTAATTCCACGGTGTGAATCGCGTTAATTCCACAGTGCGAATCACGGTAATCCCACAGTGCGAATCACGGTAATTCCACACTGAAAATCACGGTAATTCCACAGTGCGAATCACGGTAATTCCACACTGAGAATCATGGTAATTCCTCACTGAGAATCATGGTAATTCCACAGTGTTAATCACGGTAATTCCACAGTACCGAAACACGGTAATTCCACAGTGAGTATCACGGTAATTCTACAGGGCGAATCACGGAAATTCTACAGGGCAAATCATGGTAAGTACATACCGAGAATGATGGTAATTCCACAGTGTGAATCACGGTAATTCCACAGTGCGAATCACAGTAATTCCACGGAATGAACCACAGTAATACCACCCCAAGAATTACGGTAATTCCACAGTGTGAATCACAGTAATACCACACTGAGAATCACACTAATTCCACAATGTGATTCATAGCAATCCCACAGTGCAAATTACGGTAATTCCACAGTGTGAATAACGCTAATTCCACAGTGTGAATCACGTTAATTCCACACTGGGAATCACGGTAATTCCACACTGCGAACAACAGTAATACCACACTGAGAATCAAGGTAATTCCACAGAGTGAATCACGGTAATACCTCACTCAGAATCACAGTAATGCCACAATGTGATTCACGGCAATTCCACAGTGCGAATTACGGTAATTCCACAGTGTGATTCACGATAATTCCACAGTGTGAATCACAGTAAATCCACATTGCGTGTCATGGTAATACCACACTGAGAATCACAGTAATTCCACACTGGGGATCACGGTAATTCTGCAGTGTGAATCATGGTAATACCACACTGAGAATCACTGTAATTCCACAGTATGAATCACGGTAATTCCACACCGAGAATCATGGTAATTCCACACTGAGAATCAGGGTAATTCCACAATGTGAATCACAGTAATACCACACTGAGAATCACAGTAATTCCACAATGTGATTCACGGCAAATCCACAGTGCGAATTACGGTAATTCCACAGTGTGATTCGTGGTAATTCCACAGTGTGATTCAAGGTAATTCCACATTGCATGTCATGGTAATACCAAACTGAGAATCACGGTAAATCCAATCTGAGAATCAGGGTAATTCCACAGTGTGAATCACGGTAATTCCACAGTACGAATCACAGTAATTCCACACTGAGAATCACGGTAATTCCACAATGAGAATCACGGTAATTCCACAGTGCGAATCACGGTAATTCCACAGTGCGAATCACGGTAATTGTACACCGAGAATCATGGTAATTCCACACTGAGAAACAGTGTAATTCCACGGGGTGAATCACGGTAATTCCACAGTGTTAATCACGGTAATTCCACAGTGCGAATCAGGGTAATACCACACTGAGAGTCACGGTAATTCCACACTGAAAATCACGGTAATTCCACAGTGCGAATCACGGTAATTCCACACTGAGAATCACGGTAATTCCTCACTGAGAATCATGGTAATCCACAGTGTTAATCACGGTAATTCCACAGTGCGAAACACGGTAATTCCACAGCGAGTATCACGGTAATTCTACAGGGCGAATCACGGTAATTCTACAGGGCAAATCATGGTAGGTACATACCGAGAATGATGGTAATTCCACAGTGTGAATCACGGTAATTCCACAGTGCGAATCACGGTAATTCCACAGTGCGAACCACGGTAATACACACTGAGAATCACGGTAATTCCACAGTGTGAATCACGGTAATACCACACTGAGAATCACATAATTCACAATGAGATTCAGGTAATCCACAGTGTAAATCACAGTAATTCCACACTGAGAATGACGGTAATTCCACAGTGTGAATCACGGTAATTACACAGCAGGAATCACGGTAATATCACTCTGAGAATCATGGTAATTCCACAGTGTGAATCACAGTAATTCCACATTGAGAATCACGGTAATTCCACGTAGAATCACGGTAATTCCACAATGTGAATCACAGTACTTACACATGAGAATCATGGTAATTTCACAGAGTGAATCACGGTAATTCCACAGTGCGAAACACGGTAATTCCACAGTGTGAATCACGGTAATTCCACAGTGAATCACGGTAATTCCACAGGTGAATCACGGTAATTCCACTGTGAGAATCACGGTAATTCAAAAATGAGATGCACGGCAATTCCACAGTGCGAGTTATGGTAATTCCACAGTGTGATTCGCGGTAATTCCACAGTGTGAATCACGGTAATTCCACATTGCGTGTCATGGTAATGCCAAACTGAGAATCACGGTAAATCCACATTGAGAATCAGGGTAATTCTGCAGTGTGAATCACGGTAATACCACACTGAGAATCATGGTAATTCCACAGTGCGAATCACGGTAATTCCACACCGAGAATCATGTTAATTCCACACTGAGAATCAGGGTAATTGCACAGTGTGAATCATGGTAATTCCACAGTGCGAATCACGGTAATTCCACACCAAGAATCACGGTAATTCCACACCGAGAATCATGTTAATTCCACACTGAGAATCAGGGTAATTGCACAGTGTGAATCATGGTAATTCCACAGTGTGAATCGCGTTAATTCCACAGTGCGAATCACGGTAATCCCACAGTGCGAATCACGGTAATTGCAAACTGTGAATCACGGTAATTCCATACTGAGAATCACGGTAAATCCACATTGTGTGTCATGGTAATACCACACTGAGAATCACAGTAATTACACACTGGGAATCACGGTAATTCTGCAGTGTGAATCATGGTAATACCCCACTGAGAATCACGGTAATTCCACAGTATGAATCACGGTAATTCCACACCGAGAATCATGGTAATTCCAAACTGAGAATCAGGGTAATTCCACAGTGTGAATCATGGTAATACTACACTGAGAACCACAGTAATTCTACAATGTGATTCACAGCAATTCCACAGTGCGAATTACGGTAATTCCACAGTGTGATTCGCGGTAATTCCACAGTGTGATTCAAGGTAATTCCACATTGCATGTCATGGTAATAGAAAACTGAGAATCACGGTAAATCCACACTGAGAATCACGGTAATTCTGCAGTGTGAATCACGGTAATACCACACTGAGAATCACAGTAATTCCACAGTGCGAATCACGGTAATTCCACACCGAGAATCAGTGTAATTCCACGGGGTGAATCACGGGTAATTCCACAGTGCGAACAGGGTATTTCACACTGAGAGTCACGGTAATTTAACAACTGAAAATCACGGTAATTCCCACGTGCGAATCACGGTAATTCCACACTGAGAATCCCGGTAATTCCACACTGAGAATCCATGGTCATTTACACAGTGTTTAATCACGGTAATTCCACAGTACCGAAACACGGTAATTCCACATGTGAGTATCACGGTAATTCGACAGGGCGAATCACGGTAATCTACAGGGCAAATCATGTAAGTACCTACCGAGAATATGGTAATTCCACAGTGTGAATCACGGTTATTCCACCGTGCGAATCACGGTAATTCCACGGAATGAACCACAGTAATACCACCCTGAGAATCACGGTAATTCAACAGTGTGAATCACAGTAATACCACACTGAGAATCACACTAACTCCACAATGAGATTCATAGCAATACCACAGTGCAAACCTACGGTAATTCCACAGTGTGAATTACGGTAATTCCACAGTGTGAATCACGGTAATTCCACAGGCGGAGATTTCACAGGTAATTCCACACGGTGAATCATGGTAATTCCACAGTGGTGAATAATCGGTAAATTCCACAGCTGCTGATTCACGGTAATAGCCAACAGTGTGAATCACGGGTAATTCCACAGTGTGATTCACGGTAATACCACAGTTTGAATCACGGTAATTCCACAGTGAGAATCACATAAAGTACACACTGAGAATGACGGTGACTCCACAGTGCGAACAACAGTAATTCCACACAGAGAATCACGGTAAGTCCACAGAGTGCATCACGTAAACCACACACCGAGTATCACAGTATTCCACAATGTGCATTCACGGCAATTCCACAGTGCGAGTTAAGGTAATTCCCAGTGCGATTCGCGTAATTCCACAGTGTGGAATCACGTACTTCCCACTTGCTGTCATGGTAATGCCAAACTGAGCATCACAGGTAAATCCACTTTGAGAATCACGGTAATTCTGCAGGTGAATCACGGTAATACCACACTGAGAATCATGGTAATTCCACAGTGCGAATCACGGTAATTCCACACCGAGAATCATGTTAATTCCACACTGAGAATCAGGGTAATTGCACAGTGTGAATCATGGTAATTCCACAGTGCGAATCACGGTAATTCCACACCAAGAATCACGGTAATTCCACACCGAGAATCATGTTAATTCCACACTGAGAATCAGGGTAATTGCACAGTGTGAATCATGGTAATTCCACAGTGTGAATCGCGTTAATTCCACAGTGCGAATCACGGTAATCCCACAGTGCGAATCATGGTAATTGCAAACTGTGAATCACGGTAATTCCATACTGAGAATCACGGTAAATCCACATTGTGTGTCATGGTAATACCACACTGAGAATCACAGTAATTACACACTGGGAATCACGGTAATTCTGCAGTGTGAATCATGGTAATACCCCACTGAGAATCACGGTAATTCCACAGTATGAATCACGGTAATTCCACACCGAGAATCATGGTAATTCCAAACTGAGAATCAGGGTAATTCCACAGTGTGAATCATGGTAATACTACACTGAGAACCACAGTAATTCTACAATGTGATTCACAGCAATTCCACAGTGCGAATTACGGTAATTCCACAGTGTGATTCGCGGTAATTCCACAGTGTGATTCAAGGTAATTCCACATTGCATGTCATGGTAATAGAAAACTGAGAATCACGGTAAATCCACACTGAGAATCACGGTAATTCTGCAGTGTGAATCACGGTAATACCACACTGAGAATCACAGTAATTCCACAGTGCGAATCACGGTAATTCCACACCGAGAATCAGTGTAATTCCACGGGGTGAATCACGGTAATTCCACAGTGCGAATCAGGGTAATTCCACACTGAGAGTCACGGTAATTCCACACTGAAAATCACGGTAATTCCACAGTGCGAATCACGGTAATTCCACACTGAGAATCACGGTAATTCCTCACTGAGAATCATGGTAATTCCACAGGGTGAATCACGGTAATTCCACAGTGTGATTCACGGTAATTCCACACTGTGAATCACTGTAATTCTACACTGATAATCACGGTAATTCCACAGTGCTAATCACGGTAATTCCGCATGTGAATCACGGTAATTCCACAGTGTGAATCACGGTAATTCCACAGTGTGAATCACGGTAATTCCACAGTGAGAATCACAGTAATACACACTGAGAATCACGGTAATTCCACAGTGTGAATCACGGTAATACCACACTGAGAATCACGGTAATTCCACATGAGATCACGGTAATTCCACAGTGAATCACGTAATTCCACAGTGTGAATCACGGTAATTCCACAGTGTGAATCAAGGTCATTCCACAGTGAGAATCGCAGTAATTCCACACTGAGAATCAGGTAATTCCACGTGTGAATCACCGAATTATGCACACTGAAATTCGGGTAATTCCAAACTGAGAATCACGGTAATTCCACTCTGAGAATCACGGTAATTCCACAGTTTGAATCACGGTAATTCCACAGTGCGAAACACGGTATATACACACTGAGAATGACGGTAACTCCACAGTGCGAACAACAGTAATTCCACACAGAGAATCACGGTAAGTCCACAGAGTGCATCACGGTAATACCACACCGAGAATCACAGTAATTCCACAATGTGATTCACGGCAATTCCACAGTGCGAATTATGGTAATTCCACAGTGTGATTCGCGGTAATTCCACAGTGTGAATCACGGTAATTCCACATTGCGTGTCATGGTAATGCCAAACTGAGAATCACGGTAAATCCACATTGAGAATCAGGGTAATTCTGCAGTGTGAATCACGGTAATTCCTCACTGAGAATCAATGTAATTCCACAGTGCGAATCACCGTAATTCCACACCGAGAATCATGTTAATTCCACATTGAGAATCACGGTAATTGCACAGGGTGAATCATGGTAATTCCACAGTGCGAATCACGGTAATTCCAAACAGAGAATCACGGTAATTCCACACCGAGAATCATGTTAATTCCACACTGAGAATCAGGGTAATTGCACAGTGTGAATCATGGTAATTCCACAGTGTGAATCGCGTTAATTCCACAGTGCGAATCACGGTAATCCCACAGTGCGAATCATGGTAATTGCAAACTGTGAATCACGGTAATTCCATACTGAGAATCACGGTAAATCCACATTGTGTGTCATGGTAATACCACACTGAGAATCACAGTAATTACACACTGGGAATCACGGTAATTCTGCAGTGTGAATCATGGTAATACCCCACTGAGAATCACGGTAATTCCACAGTATGAATCACGGTAATTCCACACCGAGAATCATGGTAATTCCAAACTGAGAATCAGGGTAATTCCACAGTGTGAATCATGGTAATACTACACTGAGAACCACAGTAATTCTACAATGTGATTCACAGCAATTCCACAGTGCGAATTACGGTAATTCCACAGTGTGATTCGCGGTAATTCCACAGTGTGATTCAAGGTAATTCCACATTGCATGTCATGGTAATAGAAAACTGAGAATCACGGTAAATCCACACTGAGAATCACGGTAATTCTGCAGTGTGAATCACGGTAATACCACACTGAGAATCACGGTAATTCCACAGTGCGAATCACGGTAATTCCACACCGAGAATCATGGTAATTCCACACTGAGAATCAGTGTAATTCCACGGGGTGAATCACGGTAATTCCACAGTGCGAATCAGGGTAATTCCACACTGAGAGTCACGGTAATTCCACACTGAAAATCACGGTAATTCCACAGTGCGAATCACGGTAATTCCACACTGAGAATCACGGTAATTCCTCACTGAGAATCATGGTAATTCCACAGTGTTAATCACGGTAATTCCACAGTACCTGAAACACGGTAATTCCACAGTGTGGATCACGGTAATTCTACAGGGCGAATCACGGTAATTCTACAGGGCAAATCATGGTAAGTACATACCGAGAATGATGGTAATTCCACAGTGTGAATCACGGTAATTCCACATTGCGAATCACGGTATTTACACGGAATGAACCACATTAATACCACCCCAAGAATTACGGTAATTCCACAGTGTGAATCACAGTAATACCACACTGAGAATCACACTAATTCCACAATGTGATTCATAGCAATCCCACAGTGCAAATTACGGTAATTCCACAGTGTGAATAACGGTAATTCCACAGTGTGAATCACGTTAATTCCACAGTGGGAATCACGGTAATTCCACAGTCCGAACAGCGGTAATACAACACTGAGAATCACGGTAATTCCACAGAGTGAATCACGGTAATACCACACTCAGAATCACAGTAATTCCACAAAGTGATTCACGGCAATTCCACAGTGCGAATTACGGTAATTCCACAGTGTGATTCACGATAATTCCACAGTGTGAATCACGGTAAATCCACATTGCGTGTCATGGTAATACCACACTGAGAATCACGGTAATTCCACAGTATGAATCACGGTAATTCCACACCGAGAATCATGGTAATTCCACACTGAGAATCAGGGTAATTCCACAGTGTGAATCATGGTAATACCACACTGAGAATCACAGTAATTCTACAATGTGATTCACAGCAATTCCACAGTGCGAATTACGGTAATTCCACAGCGTGATTCGCGGTAATTCCACAGTGTGATTCAAGGTAATTCCACATTGCATGTCATGGTAATACCAAACTGAGAATCACGGTAAATCCACACTGAGAATCACGGTAATTCCACAGTGCGAATCACAGTAATTCCACACCGAGAATCATGTTAATTCCACGCTGAGAATCAGGGTAATTGCACAGTGTGAATCACGGTAATTCCACAGTGCGAATCACGGTAATTCCACACCAAGAATCATGGTAATTCCATACTGAGAATCAGGGTAATTGCACAGTGCGAATCATGGTAATTCCACAGTGTGAATCGCGTTAATTCCACAGTGCGAATCACGGTAATCCCACACTGCAAATCACGGTAATTGCACACTGAGAATCACGGTAATTCCACACTGAGAATCACGGTAATTCCACACTGAGAATCACGGTAATTCCACAGTGCAAACAACGGTAATACCACACTGAGAATCACGGTAATTCCACAGAGTGAATCACGGTAATACCACACTGAGAATCACAGTAATATCAAAGTGCGAATCACGGTAATTCCACAGTGTTAATCACAGTAATTCCACACTGAGAATCACGGTAATTCCACAGTGTGAATCATGGTAATATCACATGAGAATCACGGTAATTCAACTGTGAGAATCACGGTATTTCCACACTGAGAATCATCGTAATTCCACAGTTGAATCACGGTAATTCCACAGTGAATTCATGGTAATTCCACACGGATGACGGTAATACCACACTGAGAATCACGGTAATTCCACAGAGAATCAGGGTAATTCCACACTGAGAATCACGGTAATACCACAATGAGAATCACGGTAATTCCACAGTGCGAATCACGGTAATTCCACACTGAGAATCACGGTAATTCCTCACTGAGAATCATGGTAATTCCACAGTGTTAATCACGGTAATTCCACAGTACCGAAACACGGTAATTCCACAGTGAGTATCACCGTAATTCTACAGGGCGAATCACGGTAATTCTACAGGGCAAATCATGGTAAGTACATACCGAGAATGATGGTAATTCCACAGTGTGAATCACGGTAATTCCACAGTGCGAATCACGGTAATTCCACGGAATGAACCACAGTAATACCACCCCAAAAATAACGGTAATTCCACAGTGTGAATCACAGTAATACCACACTGAGAATCACACTAATTCCACAATGTGATTCATAGCAATCCCACAGTGCAAATTACGGTAATTCCACAGTGTGAATAACGCTAATTCCACAGTGTGAATCACGTTAATTCCACACTGGGAATCACGGTAATTCCACACTGCGAACAACAGTAATACCACACTGAGAATCAAGGTAATTCCACAGAGTGAATCACGGTAATACCTCACTCAGAATCACAGTAATGCCACAATGTGATTCACGGCAATTCCACAGTGCGAATTACGGTAATTCCACAGTGTGATTCACGATAATTCCACAGTGTGAATCACGGTAAATCCACATTGCGTGTCATGGTAATACCACACTGAGAATCACGGTAATTCCACTGTGAGAATCACGGTAATTCCACACCGAGAATCATGGTAATTCCACACTGAGAATCATGGTGATTCCACAGTGTGAATCATGGTAATACCACACTGAGAATCACAGTAATTCCACAGTGTGATTCACAGCAATTCCACAGTGTGAATCACGGTAATTCCACACTGAGAATCACGGTAATTCCACAGTGTGATTCAAGGTAATTCCACATTGCATGTCATGGTAATACCAAACTGAGAATCACGGTAAATCCACACTGAGAATCACGGTAATTCTGCAGTGTGAATCACGGTAATTCCACAGTACGAATCAAGGTAATTCCACACTGAGAATCACGGTAATTCCACACTGAGAATCACGGTAATTCCACACTGAGAATCACGGTAATTCCACAAGGTGAATTACGGTAATTCCACAGTGTGAATCACGGTAATTCCACACTGAGAATCCCGGTAATTCTACACTGAGAATCACGGTAATTCCACAGTGTGAATCACGCTAATTCCACAGTGTGAATCAGGGTAATTCCACACTGAGAATCACGGTAATTCCAAAAGGAGAATCACGGTAATAAAATTGAGTCCCAGTGGAATCACGGTAATTACACACTGAGAATCACTGTAATTCCACACTGAGAATCACGGTAATTCCACACGTGAATCAGGTAATCACACTGAGAATCACGGTAATTCCACAGTGGAATCACGTAATTCCACAGTGAAATCACGGTAATTCCACAGTGCGATCATGGTAATTACCAAATCTGAGTAATCAGGAGTAATTCCACAGTGTGAATCACGGTAATTCCACAGTGCGAATCACGGTAATTCCACGGAATGAACCACAGTAATACCACCCCAAGAATTACGGTAATTCCACAATGTGAATCACAGTAATACCACACTGAGAATCACACTAATTCCACAATGTGATTCATAGCAATCCCACAGTGCAAATTACGGTAATTCCACAGTGTGATTAACGCTAATTCCACAGTGTGAATCACGTTAATTCCACACTGGGAATCACGGTAATTCCACACTGCGAACAACAGTAATACCACACTGAGAATCAAGGTAATTCCACAGAGTGAATCACGGTAATACCTCACTCAGAATCACAGTAATGCCACAATGTGATTCACGGCAATTCCACAGTGCGAATTACGGTAATTCCACAGTGTAATTCACGATAATTCCACAGTGTGAATCACGGTAAATCCACATTGCGTGTCATGGTAATACCACACTGAGAATCACGGTAATTCCACAGTATGAATCACGGTAATTCCACACCGAGAATCATGGTAATTCCACACTGAGAATCAGGGTAATTCCACAGTGTGAATCATGGTAATACCACACTGAGAATCACAGTAATTCTACAATGTGATTCACAGCAATTCCACAGTGCGAATTACGGTAATTCCACAGTGTGATTCGCGGTAATTCCACAGTGTGATTCAAGGTAATTCCACATTGCATGTCATGGTAATACCAAACTGAGAATCACGGTAAATCCACACTGAGAATCACGGTAATTCTGCAGTGTGAATCACGGTAATACCACACTGAGAATCACGGTAATTCCACAGTGCGAATCAAGGTAATTCCACACCGAGAATCATGGTAATTCCACACTGAGAATCAGTGTAATTCCACGGGGTGAATCACGGTAATTCCACAGTGCGAATCAGGGTAATTCCACACTGAGAGTCACGGTAATTCCACAAAGAAAATCACGGTAATTCCACAGTGCGAATCACGGTAATTCCACACTGAGAATCACGGTAATTCCTCACTGAGAATCATGGTAATTCCACAGTGTTAATCACGGTAATTCCACAGTACCGAAACACGGTAATTCCACAGTGAGTATCACGGTAATTCTACAGGGCGAATCACGGTAATTCTACAGGGCAAATCATGGTAAGTACATACCGAGAATGATGGTAATTCCACAGTGTGAATCACGGTAATTCCACAGTGCGAATCACGGTAATTCCACGGAATGAACCACAGTAATACCACCCCAAGAATTACGGTAATTCCACAGTGTGAATCACAGTAATACCACACTGAGAATCACACTAATTCCACAATGTGATTCACGGCAATCCCAACGTGCAAATTATGGTAATTCCACAGTGTGAATAACGGTAATTCCACAGTGTGAATCACGTTAATTCCACAGTGCGAATCACGGTAATTCCACACTGAGAATCAAGGTAATTCCACAGTGTGAATCACCGTAATTCCACACTGCGAATCATGGTAATTGCAAACTGAGAATCACGGTAATTCCACACTTAGAATCACGGTAATTCCGCAGTTTGAATCACGGTAATTCCACAGTGCGAAACACGGTATATACGCACTGAGAATGACGGTAATTCCACAGTACGAACAACAGTAATTCCACACTGAGAATCACGGTAAGTCCGCAGAGTGCATCACGGTAATACCACACCGAGAATCACAGTAATTCCACAATGTGATTCACGGCAATTCCACAGTGCGAGTTACGGTAATTCCACAGTGTGATTCGCGGTAATTCCACAGTGTGAATCACGGTAATTCCACATTGCGTGTCATGGTAATGCCAAACTGAGAATCACGGTAAATCCACATTGCGAATCAGGGTAATTCTGCAGTGTGAATCACGGTAATACCACACTGAGAATCATGGTAATTCCACAGTGCGAATCACGGTAATTCCACACCGAGAATCATGTTAATTCCACACTGAGAATCAGGGTAATTGCACAGTGTGAATCACGGTAATTCCACAGTGCGAATCATGGTAATTCCACACCAAGAATCATGGCACTTCCACACTGAGAATCAGGGTAATTGCATAGTGTGAATCATGGTAATTCCACAGTGTGAATCGTGTTAATTCCACAGTGCGAATCACGGTAATCCCACAGTGCGAATCACGGTAATTGCAAACTGTGAATCACGGTAATTCCATACTGAGAATCACGGTAAATCCACATTGCGTGTCATGGTAATACCACACTGAGAATCACAGTAATTACACACTGGGAATCACGGTAATTCTGCAGTGTGAATCATGGTAATACCCCACTGAGAATTACGGTAATTCCACAGTATGAATCACGGTAATTCCACACCGAGAATCATGGTAATTCCACAGTGTGAATCATGGTAATACCACACTGAGAACCACAGTAATTCCAAAATGTGATGCACGGCAATTCCACAGTGCGAATTACGGTAATTCCACAGTGTGATTTGCGGTAATTCCACACTGAGAATCAAGGTAATTCCACAGGCATGTCACTGGTAATACCAACACTGAGAATCACGGTAATTCCACACTGAGAATCACGGTAATTCCACAGTGTGAATCACGGTAATACCACACTGAGAATCACGGTAATTCCACAGTGTGAATCACGGTAATTCCACACCGAGAATAATGGTAATTCCACACTGAGAATCACGGTAATTCACGGGCGTGAATCATCGGTAATCCAACAGTGGAACTCAGTGTAATTCCACACTGAGAGTTCACGGTAATTCCACACTGAAAAATCACGTAATTCCACATGCGAATCACGGTAATTCCACACTGAGAATCACGTAATTCCACACTGAGAATCATGGTAATTCCACAGTGTTAATCACGGTAATTCCACAGTGTGAATCACGGTAATTCCACAGTGTGACACAAGGTAATTCCACACTGAGAATCACGGTAATTCCACATTGAGAATCACGGGAATTCCACATTGAGAATCACGGTAATTCCACAGTGTGAATCACAGTAACCACACTGAGAATCACACGAATTCCACAATGTGATTCACGGCAATCCCAACGTGCAAATAACGTTAATTCCACAGTGTGAATAACAGTAATTCCACAGTGTGAATCACGTTAATTCCACACTGAGAATCATGGTAATTCCACACTGAGAAACACAGTAATACCACACTGAAAATTATGGTAATTCCACGGTGTGAATCACGGTAATTCCACAGTGCAAATCACAGTAATTCCACAGTGTGATTGACGGTAATTCCACAGTGCGAATCACGGTAATTCCACAAGTGTGATTCACGGTAATTCCACAGTGTGAATCACGGTAAATCCACAGCAGGAATCACGGTAATACCACACTGAGAATCACGGTAATTCCACAGTATGAATCACGGTAATTCCACATTGAGAATCACGGTAATTCCACACTGAGATTCACGGTAATTCCACAGTGTGAATCATGGTAATACCACACTGAGAATCACAGTAATTCTACAATGTGATTCACAGCAATTCCACAGTGCGAATTACGGTAATTCCACAGTGTGATTCGCGGTAATTCCACAGTGTGATTCAAGGTAATTCCACATTGCATGTCATGGTAATACCAAACTAAGAATCACGGTAAATCCACACTGAGAATCACGGTAATTCTGCAGTGTGAATCACGGTAATACCACACTGAGAATCACGGTAATTCCACAGTGCGAATCACGGTAATTCCACACCGAGAATCATGGTAATTCCACACTGAGAATCAGTGTAATTCCACGGGGTGAATCACGGTAATTCCACAGTGCGAATCAGGGTAATTCCACACTGAGAGTCACGGTAATTCCACACTGAAAATCACGGTAATTCCACAGTGCGAATCACGGTAATTCCACACTGAGAATCATGGTAATTCCTCACTGAGAATCACGGTAATTCCACAGCACCGAAACACGGTAATTCCACAGTGAGTATCATGGTAATTCTACAGGGCGAATCACGGTAATTCTACAGGGCAATCATGGTAAGTACATACCGAGAATGATGGTAATTCCACAGTGTGAATCACGGTAATTCCACAGTGCGAATCACGGTAATTCCACGGAATGAACCACAGTAATACCACCCCAAGAATTACGGTAATTCCACAGTGTGAATCACAGTAATACCACACTGAGAATCACACTAATTCCACAATGTGATTCATAGCAATCCCACAGTGCAAATTACGGTAATTCCACAGTGTGAATAACGCTAATTCCACAGTGTGAATCACGTTAATTCCACACTGGGAATCACGGTAATTCCACACTGCGAACAACAGTAATACCACACTGAGAATCACGGTAATTCTACAGAGTGAATCACGGTAATACCTCACTCAGAATCACAGTAATGCCACAATGTGATCCACGGCAATTCCACAGTGCGAATTACGGTAATTCCACAGTGTGATTCACGATAATTCCACAGTGTGAATCACGGTAAATCCACATTGCGTGTCATGGTAATACCACACTGAGAATCACGGTAATTCCACAGTATGAATCACGGTAATTCCACAGTGTGAATCATGGTAATTCCAAACTGAGAATCAGGGTAATTCCACAGTGTGAATCATGGTAATACCACACTGAGAATCACAGTAATTCTACAATGTGATTCACAGCAATTCCACAGTGCGAATTACGGTAATTCCACAGCATGATTCGCGGTAATTCCACAGTGTGATTCAAGGTAATTCCACATTGCATGTCATGGTAATACCAAACTGAGAATCACGGTAAATCCACACTGAGAATCACGGTAATTCTGCAGTGTGAATCACGGTAATTCCACACTGAGAATCACGGTAATTCCACAGTGCGAATCACGGTACTTCCACACCGAGAATCATGGTAATTCCACACTGAGAATCAGTGTAATTCCACGGGGTGAATCACGGTAATTCCACAGTGTTAATCACGGTAATTCCACAGTGCGAATCAGGGTAATACCACACTGAGAGTCACAGTAATTCCACACTGAAAATCACGGTAATTCCACAGAGCGAAACACGGTAATTCCACACTGAGAATCACGGTAATTCCTCACAGAGAATCATGGTAATCCACAGTGTTAATCACGGTAATTCCACAGTGCGAAACACAGTAATTCCACAGCGAGTATCACGGTAATTCTACAGGGCGAATCACGGTAATTCTACAGGGCAAATAATGGTAAGTACATACCGAGAATGATGGTAATTCCACAGTGTGAATCACGGTAATTCCACAGTGCGAATCACGGTAATTCCACACTGAGAATCATGGTAATTCCTCACTGAGAATCATGGTAATTCCACAGTGTTAATCACGGTAATTCCACAGTGCGTAACACGGTAATTCCACAGTGAGTATCACGGTAATTCTACAGGGCGAATCACGGAAATTCTACAGGGCAAATCATGGTAAGTACACGCTGACAATGATGGTAATTCCACAGTGTGAATCACGGTAATTCCGAAGTGCAAATCACGGTAATTCCACGGTGTGAACCACAGTAATACAACACCGAGATTTACGGTAATTCCACAGTGTGAATCACAGTAATACCACACTGAGAATCACACTAATTCCACAATGTGATTCACGGCAATCCCACAGTGCAAAGTACGGTAATTCCACAGTGTGAATAACGCTAATTCCACAGTGTGAATCACGTTAATTCCACACTGGGAATCACGGGTAATTCAACAGTGCGAACAACGGTAATACCACACTGAGAATCAGGGTAATTCCACAGAGTGAATCACGGTAATACCTCACTCAGAATCACAGTAATGCCACAATGTGATTCACGGCAATTCCACAGTGCGAATTACGGTAATTCCACAGTGTGATTCACGATAATTCCACAGTGTGAATCACGGTAAATCCACATTGCGTGTCATGGTAATACCACACTGAGAATCACGGTAATTCCACAGTATGAATCACGGTAATTCCACACCGAGAATCATGGTAATTCCACACTGAGAATCAGGGTAATTCCACAGTGTGAATCATGGTAATACCACACTGAGAATCACAGTAATTCTACAATGTGATTCACAGCAATTCCACAGTGCGAATTACGGTAATTCCACAGTGTGATTCGCGGTAATTCCACAGTGTGATTCAAGGTAATTCCACATTGCATGTCATGGTAATACCAAACTAAGAATCACGGTAAATCCACACTGAGAATCACGGTAATTCCACACTGAGAATCACGGTAATACCACACTGAGAATCACGGTAATTCCACAGTGCGAATCACGGTAATTCCACACCGAGAATCATGGTAATTCCACACTGAGAATCAGTGTAATTCCACGGGGTGAATCACGGTAATTCCACAGTGCGAATCAGGGTAATTCCACACTGAGAGTCACGGTAATTCCACACTGAAAATCACGGTAATTCCACAGTGCGAATCACGGTAATTCCACACTGAGAATCATGGTAATTCCTCACTGAGAATCACGGTAATTCCACACTGAGAATCACGGTAATTCCTCAGGGTGAATTACGGTAATTCCACAGTGTGACACACGGTAATTCCACACTGAGAATCACGGTAATCCACACTGAGAATCACGGTAATTCCACATTGAGAATCACGGTAATTCCACTGACTGAATCACGGTAATTCCACAGAATCACAGTAATACCACACAAGAATACGGTAATTCCACAGTGTGAATCACGTAATCCACACTGAGAATCACGGTAATTCCACTGTGAGAATCACGTAATCCACAGAGTGAATCACGGTAATACACAGTGTGAATCACGCTAATTCCACAGTGTGAAATCACGTTAATTCCACACTGGGAATCACGGTAATTCCACACTCGAACACGGTAATACACACTGAGAATCACGTAATTCCACAGTATGAATCACGGTAATACCACACCTGAGAATCTCAGCAATTCCACAATGTGACCCAACGCAATTCCACAGTGCTAATTACAGTAATTCCACAGTGTGAATCATGGTAATTCCACAGTGTGAATCACGGTAATTCCACATTGCGTGTCATGGTAATACCACACTGAGAATCACGGTAATTCCACAGTATGAATCACGGTAATTCCACAGTGTGACTCACGGTAATTCCACACTGAGAATCAGGGTAATTCCACAGTGTGAATCATGGTAATACCACACTGAGAATCACAGTAATTCTACAATGTGATTCACAGCAATTCCACAGTGCGAATTACGGTAATTCCACAGCGTGATTCGCGGTAATTCCACAGTGTGATTCAAGGTAATTCCACATTGCATGTCATGGTAATACCAAACTGAGAATCACGGTAAATCCACACTGAGAATCACGGTAATTCTGCAGTGTGAATCACGGTAATTCCACACTGAGAATCACGGTAATTCCACAGTGCGAATCACGGTACTTCCACACCGAGAATCATGGTAATTCCACACTGAGAATCAGTGTAATTCCACGGGGTGAATCACGGTAATTCCACAGTGTTAATCACGGTAATTCCACAGTGCGAATCAGGGTAATACCACACTGAGAGTCACAGTAATTCCACACTGAAAATCACGGTAATTCCACAGAGCGAAACACGGTAATTCCACACTGAGAATCACGGTAATTCCTCACAGAGAATCATGGTAATCCACAGTGTTAATCACGGTAATTCCACAGTGCGAAACACAGTAATTCCACAGCGAGTATCACGGTAATTCTACAGGGCGAATCACGGTAATTCTACAGGGCAAATAATGGTAAGTACATACCGAGAATGATGGTAATTCCACAGTGTGAATCACGGTAATTCCACAGTGCGAATCACGGTAATTCCACAGAATGAACCACAGTAATACCACCCCAAGAATTACGGTAATTCCACAGTGTGAATCACAGTAATACCACACTGAGAATCACACTAATTCCACAATGTGATTCATAGCAATTCCACAGTGTGAATAACGGTAATTCCACAGTGTGAATCACGTTAATTCCACACTGGGAATCATGGTAATTCCACACTGCGAACAACAATAATACCACACTGAGAATCACGGTAATTCCACAGAGTGAATCACGGTAATACCTCACTCAGAATCACAGTAATGCCACAATGTGATTCACGGCAATTCCACAGTGCAAATTACGGTAATTCCACAGTGTGATTCACGGTAATTCCACAGTGTGAATCACGGTAATTCCACATTGCGTGTCATGGTAATACCACACTGAGAATCACGGTAATTCCACACTGAGAATCACGGTAATTCTGCAGTGTGAATCATGGTAATACCACACTGAGAATCACGGTAATTCCACAAGTGTGAATCACGGTAATTCCACACCGAGAATCATGGTAATTCCACACTGAGAATCAGGGAAATTCCACAGTGCGAAAAACGATAATACCACACTGAGAATCACAGTAATTCCACAGTGTGATTCATGGCAAATCCACAGTGCGAATTACCGGTAATTCCACAGTGTGATCGCGTAATTCAAGTGTGATCAAGGTAACTCCACATTGCATGTCATTGTAATACCAAACTGAGAATCACGGTAAATCCAAACTGAGAATCACGGTAATACCACACTGAGAATCACGGTAATACCACACTGAGAATTTCTTTAATTCCACAGTGTGAATCATGATAATTCCACACCCGAGTATCATGGTAATACCACCATGAGAATCAGGGTAATTCCACAGTGCGAATCACGGTATTTACACAGTAGTGAATCCCACGGATAATTCCACAGTGCGAATCATTGTAATACCACACTAAGAATTATGGTAATTCCACAGTGCGACTCAAGGTAATTCCACACTGAGAATCACGGTTAATTACACACTGAAAATCACGGTAATTCCACTGTGTGACCACTGGTAATTCCACAGTGAGAATCACGCTAATTCCCCACTAAGAATCACGGTAATTACACAGTGTGACTCCACGGTAATTCCACAGTGAGTATCACGGTAATTCTACAGGGCGAATCACGTTAATTCTACAGGGCGAATCATGGTAAGTATAGACCGAGAATTATGGTAATTCCACAGTGTGAATCACGGTAATTCCACAGTGCGAATCACGGTAATTCCACAGTGTGAATCATGGTAATTCCAAACTGAGAATCATGGTAATTCCACAGTGTGAATCATGGTAATACCACACTGAGAATCACAGTAATTCTACAATGTGATTCACAGCAATTCCACAGTGCGAATTACGGTAATTCCACAGCGTGATTCGCGGTAATTCCACAGTGTGATTCAAGGTAATTCCACATTGCATGTCATGGTAATACCAAACTGAGAATCACGGTAAATCCACACTGAGAATCACGGTAATTCTGCAGTGTGAATCACGGTAATACCACACTGAGAATCACGGTAATTCCACAGTGCGAATCACGGTAATTCCACACCGAGAATCATGGTAATTCCACACTGAGAATCAGTGTAATTCCACGGGGTGAATCACGGTAATTCCACACTGAGAATCACGGTAATTCCACAGTGCGAATCACGGTAATTCCACACCGAGAATCATGGTAATTCCACACTGAGAATCAGTGTAATTCCACGGGGTGAATCACGGTAATTCCACAGTGTTAATCACGGTAATTCCACAGTGCGAATCAGGGTAATACCACACTGAGAGTCACAGTAATTCCACACTGAAAATCACGGTAATTCCACAGAGCGAAACACGGTAATTCCACACTGAGAATCACGGTAATTCCTCACAGAGAATCATGGTAATCCACAGTGTTAATCACGGTAATTCCACAGTGCGAAACACAGTAATTCCACAGCGAGTATCACGGTAATTCTACAGGGCGAATCACGGTAATTCTACAGGGCAAATAATGGTAAGTACATACCGAGAATGATGGTAATTCCACAGTGTGAATCACGGTAATTCCACAGTGCGAATCACGGTAATTCCACGGAATGAACCACAGTAATAACACCCCAAGAATTACAGTAATTCCAGAGTGTGAATCACAGTAATACCACACTGAGAATCACACTAATTCCACAATGTGATTCATAGCAATTCCACAGTGTGAATAACGGTAATTCCACAGTGTGAATCACGTTAATTCCACACTGGGAATCATGGTAATTCCACACTGCGAACAACAATAATACCACACTGAGAATCACGGTAATTCCACAGAGTGAATCACGGTAATACCACACTCAGAATCACAGTAATTCCACAATGTGGTTCACGGCAATTGCACAGTGCAAATTACGGTAATTCCACAAGTGTGATTCACGGTAATTCCACAGTGTGAATCACGGTAATTCCACATTGCGTGTCATGGTAATACCACACTGAGAATCACAGTAATTCCACACTGGGAATCACGGTAATTCTGCAGTGTGAATCATGGTAATACCACACTGAGAATCACTGTAATTCCACAGTATGAATCACGGTAATTCCACACCGAGAATCATGGTAATTCCACACTGAGAATCAGGGTAATTCCACAATGTGAATAACAGTAATACCACACTGAGAATCACAGTAATTCCACAATGTGATTCATGGCAAATCCACAGTGCGAATTACGGTAATTCCACAGTGTGATTCGCGGTAATTCCAAAGTGTGATTCAAGGTAACTCCACATTGCATGTCATGGTAATACCAAACTGAGAATCACGGTAAATCCAATCTGAGAATCACGGTAATTCTGCAGTGTGAATCACGGTAATACCACACTGAGAATCACGGTAATTCCACAGTGTTAATCACGGTAATTCCACAGTGCGAATCAGGGTAATACCACACTGAGAGTCACAGTAATTCCACACTGAAAATCACGGTAATTCCACAGAGCAAAACACGGTAATTCCACACTGAGAATCACGGTAATTCCTCACAGAGAATCATGGTAATCCACAGTGTTAATCACGGTAATTCCACAGTGCGAAACACAGTAATTCCACAGCGAGTATCACGGTAATTCTACAGGGCGAATCACAGTAATTCTACAGGGCAAATAATGGTAAGTACATACCGAGAATGATGGTAATTCCACAGTGTGAATCACGGTAATTCCACAGTGCGAATCACGGTAATTCCACAGAATGAACCACAGTAATACCACACCGAGAATCAAGTTAATTCCACAGTGTGAATCACAGTAATACCACACTGAGAATCACACTAATTCCACAATGTGATTCACGGCAATCCCAACGTGCAATTAACGGTAATTCCACAGTGTGAATCACGTTAATTCCACACTGGGAATCATGGTAATTCCACACTGCGAACAACAATAATACCACACTGAGAATCACGGTAATTCCACAGAGTGAATCACGGTAATACCTCACTCAGAATCACAGTAATGCCACAATGTGATTCACGGCAATTCCACAGTGCGGATTACGGTAATTCCACAGTGTGATTCACGGTAATTCCACAGTGTGAATCACGGTAAATCCACATTGCGTGTCATGGTAATACCACACTGAGAATCACAGTAATTCCACACTGGGAATCACGGTAATTCTGCAGTGTGAATCATGGTAATACCACACTGAGAATCACTGTAATTCCACAGTATGAATCACGGTAATTCCACACCGAGAATCATGGTAATTCCACACTGAGAATCAGGGTAATTCCACAATGTAAATAACAGTAATACCACACTGAGAATCACAGTAATTCCACAATGTGATTCATGGCAAATCCACAGTGCGAATTACGGTAATTCCACAGTGTGATTCGCGGTAATTCCAAAGTGTGATTCAAGGTAACTCCACATTGCATGTCATGGTAATACCAAACTGAGAATCACGGTAAATCCAATCTGAGAATCACGGTAATTCTGCAGTGTGAATCACGGTAATACCACACTGAGAATCACGGTAATTCCACAGTGTGAATCACGGTAATTCCACACCGAGTATCATGGTAATTCCACACTGAGAATCAGGGTAATTCCACAGTGTGAATCACGGTATTTCCACAGTGCGAATCACGGTAATTCCACAGTGCGAATCAGGGTAATTCCACACTGAAAATCATGGTAATTCCACAGTGCGACTCACGGTAATTCCACACTGAGAATCACGGTAATTCCACACTGAAAATCACAGTAATTCCACAGTGCGAATCACGGTAATTCCACACTGAGAATCACGCTAATTCCTCACTGAGAATCATGGTAATTCCACAGTGTTAATCACGGTAATTCCACAGTGAGTATCACGGTAATTCTACAGGGCGAATCACGTTAATTCTACAGGGCGAATCATGGTAAGTATACACCGAGAATTATGGTAATTCCACAGTGTGAATCACGGTAATTCCACAGTGCGAATCACGGTAATTCCACAGTGTGAATTACGGTAATACCACACTGAGAATCACACTAATTCCACAATGTGATTCACAGCAATCCCACAGTGCAAATTACGGTAATTCCACAGTGTGAATCACGATAATTCCACACTGGGAATCACGGTAATTCCACAGTGTGAATCACGGTAATTCCACAGTGTGAATCATGGTAATTCCACACTGAGAATCATGGTAATTCCACAGAGTGAATCACGGTAATTGCATAGAGTGAATCAGGGTAATTACACAGAGTGAATCATGGTAATTACACAGAATGAATCACGGTAATTACGCAGAGTGAATCACGGTAATACCACAGTGTGAATCATGGTAATCCCATACTGAGAATCACGGTAATACCACAGTGTGAATCACGGTATTCCACAGTGTGAATCACGGTAATCCCATACTGAGAATCACGGTAATTCCACACTGAGAATCATGACAATAGCACACTGAGAATCACGGTAATTCCACAGTGTGAATCACGGTAATTCCACAGTGTGAATCATGCTAAATCCACACTGAGAATCACAGTAAGTCCACAGAATGAATCACGGTAATTACACAGAGTGAATCACGGTAATTACACAGAATGAATCACGGTAATTACACAGAGTGAATCAGGGTAATTACACAGGGTGAATCACGGTAATTACACAGTGTGAATCACGGTAATTCCACAGTGTGAATCACGGTAATTCCAAGAGTGAATCACGGTAATTCCACAGTGTGAATCAGGGTAATTCCACAGTGTGAATCATGGTAATTACAAAGAGTGAATCAGGGTAATTACACAGTGTGAATCACAGTAATTACACACTGAGAATAATGGTAATTCCACAATGTGAATCATGGTAATTACACAGTGTGAATCATGATAATTCCACATTGCGAATCATGTTAAGTCCACAGTGCGAATCACGGTAATTACACAGAGTGAATCACGATAATTCCACATTGCGAATCATGATATTACTACACGGAGATTCGCGTTAATTCCACGGTGCGAATCACGGTAATTCCACAGTGCAAATCATGGTAATACCACAGTGTGAGTCACAGTAATACTACAGTGTGAATCACAGTAATACCACTTTGAGAATCACGGTAATTCCACACTGTGAATCATGGTAATACCACAGTGTGAATCACGGTAATTCCATATGCGAATCACGGTAATTCCACACTGAGAATCACGGTAATTCCACAGTGTGAATCACGGTAATTCCACAGTGTGAATCACGGTAATACCACAGTGCGAGTCATGGTATTACCACACAGAGAATCACAGTCATTCCACAGTGCGAATCATGGTAATTCCACAGTGCGAATCACGGTAATTCCACAGTGCGAATCATGGCAATAGCACGCTGAGAATCACGGTAATACCACAGTGAGAATCACGGTAATTCCACTGTACAAATCATGGTAATTCCACAGTGTGAAACAAAGTGATTCCTCACTGTGAATCACGGTAATTCCACAATGTGGATCATGGTAATTCCACAGTGTGAATCACGGTAATTCCACACTGTGAAAAACAGTAATTCCACACTGTGAATCACTGTAATTCCACACTGTAAATCACTGTAATTCCACACTGTGAATCACTGTAATTCCACAATGTGGATCATGGTAATTCCTCACTGTGGAACAAGGTAATTCCTCACTGTGAATCATGGCAATTCCAATCTGTGATCAGGCAAGTCTCATGGAATCATGGTAATTCCACAATGTGGATCATGGTAATTCCTCACTGTGAAACAACGTAATTCCTCACTGTGAAACACGGCAATTCCTCACTGTGAAACATGGTAATTCCACACTGTGAATCACGGTAATTCCACAGTGTGGATCATGGTAATTCCACACTGAGAATCACGGTAATTCCACAATGAGAATTACGGTAATTCCACAGTATGAATCACGGTAATACCACAGTGCGAATCACGGTAATTCCACAGTGCGAATCACAGTAATTCCACAGTGTGATTGACGGTAATTCCACAGTGCGAATCACGGTAAGTACACACTGAGGATCACGGTAATTCCACATGTGTGAATCACAGTAATTCCACAGTGCGAATCACGGTAATTCCACAGTGCGAATCACGGTAATTGCAAACTGAGAATCACGGTAATTCCATACTGAGAATCACGGTAATTCCACAGTGCGAATCACGGTAAATACACACTGAGAATGACGGTAATTCCACAGTGCGAACCACGATAATACCACACTGAGAATCACGGTAATTCTACAATGTGATTCACAGCAATTCCACAGTGCGAATCACAGTAACTCCACAGTATGATTTGCGGTAATATCACACTGTGAATCAGGGTAATTCCACACTGAGAATCACGGGAATTCCACAGTTTGAATCACGGTAATTACACAGTGTGAATCATGGTAATTACACAGAGCGAATCACGGTAATTACAAATTGTGAATCATGGTAATACCACACTGAGAATCACGGTTATTCCACAGTGTGTATCATGGTAATTACACAATGTGAATCACGGTAATTCCACAGAGTGAATCACGGTAATTACACAGAGTGAATCACGGCAATTCCACAGTGTGAATCACGGTAATTACACAGTGTGAATCACGATAATCCCACAGAGTGAATCACGGTAATTACACTGAGTGAATCACGGTAATTCCAGAGTGAATCATGGTAATTGCACAGAGTGAATCACGGTAATACCACAGTGCGAGTCATGGTATTACCACACAGAGAAAATCACTGTCATTTCCACAGTGCGAAATCATGGTAATACCACCACTGAGAATCATGTAAATCCACAGAGTGAATCACAGTAAATTCCACAGGCGAATCACTGCAATACCACAGGGTGAATCATAGATAGTTCCACAGTGCGAATCATGGTAATTCCACAGTGTGAATCACGGTAATGCCACACAGTGAATCACGGTAATTCCACAGTGCAATCACGGTAATTCACACAGTGCGTATCACGGAATTCCACAGTGTGATCACGGTAAGTCCACAGCTGTGAATCACGTTAACACCACAGTGCTATTTATGCTATTACCACACAGAGAATCACGGGTATTCCACAGTGCGAATCATGGTAATTCCACAGAGTGAATCACGGTAATTCCACAGTGTGAATCACGGTAATTCCACAGTGCGCATCACGGTAATTCCACAGTGTGAATCACGGTAATTCCACAGTGTGAATCACGGTAATTCCACAATGTGAATCACGGTAACACCACAGTGCTATTTATGCTATTACCACACAGAGAATCATGGTTATTCCACAGTGCGAATCATGGTAATTCCACAGTGCGAATCACGGTAATTCCACAGTGCGAATCATGGCAATACCACACTGAGAATCACGGTAATACTACAGTGAGAATCACGGTAATTCCACTGTGCGAATCATGGTAATTCCACAGTGTTAAACAAAGTAATTCCTCACTGTGAATCACGGTAATTCCACAGAGTGAATCACGGTAATTACACTGAGTGAATCACGGTAATTCCAGAGTGAATCATGGTAATTACACAGAGTGAATCACGGTAATACCACAGTGCGAGTCATGGTATTACCACACAGAGAATCACGGTCATTCCACAGTGCGAATCATGGTAATACCACACTGAGAATCATGGTAATTCCACAGAGTGAATCACAGTAATTCCACAGTGCGAATCACTGTAATACCACAGGGTGAATCATGATAGTTCCACAGTGCGAATCATGCTAATTCCACATTGTGAATCACGGTAATTCCACAGAGTGAATCACGGTAATTCCACAGTGCATATCATGGTAATTCCACAGTGCGTATCACGGTAATTCCACAGTGTGAATCACGGTAATTCCACAGTGTGAATCACGGTAACACCACAGTGCTATTTATGCTATTACCACACAGAGAATCACGGTTATTCCACAGTGCGAATCATGGTAATTCCACAGTGCGAATCACGGTAATTCCACAGTGCGAATCATGGCAATACCACACTGAGAATCACGGTAATACTACAGTGAGAATCACGGTAATTCCACTGTGCGAATCATGGTAATTCCACAGTGTTAAACAAAGTAATTCCTCACTGTGAATCACGGTAATTCCACAATGTGGATCATGGTAATTCCACACTATGAATCACGGTAATTCCTCACTGTGAAACACGATAATTCATCACGGTGAATCATGGCAATTCTAAACTGTGAATCATGGCAATTCCTCACTGTGAATCATGGTAATTCCACAATGTGAAACAAAGTAATTCCTCACTGTGAAACACGGTAATTCCACACTGTGAATCTAGGTAATTCCACAATGTGGATCATGGTAATTCCACACTGTGAAACACGGCAATTCCACACTGTGAATCACAGTAATTCCACAATGTGGATCATGGTAATTCCACACTGTGAAACAAGGTAATTCCACACTGTGAATCACAGTAATTCCACACTGTGAATCACAGTAATTCCACAATGTGGATCATGGTAATTCCACACTGTGAAACAAGGTAATTCCTCACTGTGAATCATGGCAATTCCAAACTGTGAATCATGGTAAATCTTCACTGTGAATCACGGTAATTCCACAATGTGGATCATGGTAATTCCTCACGGTGAGACAAGGTAATTCCTCACTGTGAAACAAGGTAATTCCTCACTGTGAAACAAGGTAATTCCTCACTGTGAAACAAGGTAATTCCTCACTGTGAAACACGGTAATTCCTCACTGTGAAACACGGTAATTCCACACTGTGAATCACTGTAATTCCACACTGTGAATCATGGTAATTCCTCACTGTGAAACACGGTAATTCCACAGTGTGAAACACGGTAATTCCTCACTGTGAAACATGGTAATAACACAGTGCGAAACACGGTAATTCCTCACTGTGAAACACGGTAATTCCACACTGTGAAACACGGTAATTCCACACTGTGAATCATGGTAATTCCTCACTGTGAAACACGGTAATTCCACAGTGTGAAACACGATAATTCCTCACTGTGAAACACGGTAATTCCACAGTGTGAATCATGGTAATTCCACACTGTGAATCATGGTAATTCCACACTGTGAATCATGGTATTTCCACACTGTGAATCACAGTAACTCCACAATGTGGATCATGGTAATTCCTCACTGTGAAACACGGTAATTCCTCACTGTGAAACACGGTAATTCCACACTGTGAATCATGGCAATTCCACAATGTGGATCATGGTAATTCCTCACTTTGAAACACGGTAATTCCTCACTGTGAAACAAGGTAATTCCTCACTGTGAAACACGGTAATTCCACAATGTGGATCATGATAATTCCTCACTGTGAAACACGGTAATTCCACAATGTGGATCATGGTAATTCCTCACTGTGAAACACGGTAATTCCACAATGTGGATCATGGTAATTCCTCACTGTGAAACACGGTAATTCCTCACTGTGAAACACGGTAATTCCACACTGTGAATCATGGCAATTCCACAATGTGGATCATGGTAATTCCTCACTGTGAAACACGGTAATTCCTCACTTTGAAACACAGTAATTCCTCACTGTGAAACAAGGTAATTCCTCACTGTGAAACACGGTAATTCCACAATGTGGATCATGGTAATTCCTCACTGTGAAACACGGTAATTCCACAATGTGGATCATGGTAATTCCTCACTGTGAAACACGGTAATTCCACAATGTGGATCATGGTAATTCCTCACTGTGAAACACGGTAATTCCACAATGTGGATCATGGTAATTCCTCACTGTGAAACACGGTAATTCCACAATGTGGATCATGGTAATTCCTCACTGTGAAACACGGTAATTCCTCACTGTGAAACACAGTAATTCCACACTGTGAATCATGGCAATTCCACAATGTGGATCATGGTAATTCCTCACTTTGAAACACGGTAATTCCTCACTGTGAAACAAGGTAATTCCTCACTGTGAAACACGGCAATTCCACAATGTGGATCATGGTAATTCCTCACTGTGAAACACGTTAATTCCTCACTGTGAATCATGGCAATTCCAAACTGTGAATCATGGCAATTCCTCACTGTGAATCATGGTAATTCCACACAGTGAATCATGGTAATTCCTCACTGTGAAACACGGTAATTCCAAAGTGTGAAACACGGTAATTCCTCACTGTGAAACAGGGTAATTCCTCACTGTGAATCATGGCAATTCCAAACTGTGAATCATGGCAATTCCTCACTGTGAATCATGGTAATTCCACAATGTGAAACAAAGTAATTCCTCACTGTGAAACACGGTAATTCCACACTGTGAATCACAGTAATTCTACACTGTGAATCACGGTAATTCCACAATGTGGATCATGGTAATTCCACACTGTGAAACATGGCAATTCCACACTGTGAATCACAGTAATTCCACAATGTGGATCATGGTAATTCCACACTGTGAAACAAGGTAATTCCACACTGTGAATCACAGTAATTCCACACTGTGAATCACAGTAATTCCACAATGTGGATCATGGTAATTCCACACTGTGAAACAAGGTAATTCCTCACTGTGAATCATGGCAATTCCAAACTGTGAATCATGGTAATTCTTCACTGTGAATCACTGTAATTCCACAATGTGAAACAAGGTAATTCCTCACTGTGAAACAAGGTAATTCCTCACTGTGAAACACGGTAATTCCACACTGTGAATCATGGTAATTCCACACTGTGAATCATGGTAATTCCTCACTGTGAAACACGGTAATTCCACAGTGTGAAACACGGTAATTCCTCACTGTGAAACATGGTAATTCCACAGTGTGAAACACGGTAATTCCTCACTGTGAAACACGGTAATTCCTCACTGTGAAACACGGTAATTCCACACTGTGAATCATGGTAATTCCTCACTGTGAAACAAGGTAATTCCTCACTGTGAAACATGGTAATTCCTCACTGTGAAACACGGTAATTCCACAATGTGGATCATGGTAATTCCTCACTGTGAAACACGGTAATTCCACAATGCGGATCATGGTAATTACTCACTGTGAAACACGGTAATTCCTCACTGTGAAACACGGTAATTCCACACTGTGAATCATGGCAATTCCACAATGTGGATCATGGTAATTCCTCACTGTGAAACACGTTAATTCCTCACTGTGAATCATGGCGATTCCAAACTGTGAATCATGGCAATTCCTCACTGTGAATCATGGTAATTCCACAATGTCAAACAAAGTAATTCCTCACTGTGAAACACGGTAATTCCACACTGTGAATCACAATAATTCCACACTGTGAATCACTGTAATTCCACAATGTGGATCATGGTAATCCCTCACTGTGAAACAAGGTAATTCCACAGTGTGAAACACGGTAATTCCTCACTGTGAAACACGGTAATTCCACAGTGTGAAACACGGTAATTCCTCACTGTGAAACACAGTAATTGCCTCACTGTGAAACACGGTAATTCCACACTGTGAATCATGGTAATTCCTCACTGTGAAACACGGTAATTCCACAGTGTGAAACACGATAATTCCTCACTGTGAAACACGGTAACTCCACAGTGTGAAACATGGTAATTCCTCAGTTTGAAACACGGTAATTCCACAGTGTGAATCATGGTAATTCCTCACTGTGAAACACGGTAATTCCACAATGTGGATCATGTAATTCTCACTTTGAAACACGGTAATTCCTCACTGTGAAACAAGGTAATTCCTCACTGTGAAACACGGTCAATTCCACAATGTGGATCATGGTAATTCCTCACTGTGAAACACGTTAATTCCTCACTGTGAATCATGGCAATTCCAAACTGTGCATCATGGCAATCCCACTGTGAATCATGGTAATTCCACAATGTCAAACAAAGTAATTCCTCACTGTGAAACACGGTAATTCCACACTGTGAATCACAGGAATTCCACACTGTGAATCACTGTAATTCACAATGTGGATCATGGTAATTCTCACTGGTGAACCAAGGTAATTCCTCACTGTGAAACACGGTAATTGCACAGTGTGAAACACGGTAATTCCACATTGCGACTCATGGTAATTCCACACTGTGAATCACGGTAATTCCACAATGTGGATCATGGTAATTCCACACTGTGAAACAAGTTAATTCCACACTGTGAATCACGGTAATTCCACACTGTGAATCATGGTAATTCCTCACTGTGAATCACAGTAATTACTCACTATGAAACACGGTAATTCCACAATGTGGATCATGGTAATTCCTCACTGTAAAACAAGGTAATTCCTCACTGTGAAACACGGTAATTCCACAATGTGAAACAAAGTAATTCCTCACTGTGAATCATGGTATTTCCTCACTGTGAATCACAGTAATTCCACAATGTGGATCACGGTAATTCAACACTGTGAAACAAGGTAATTCCTCACTGTGAATCATGGCAATTCCAAACTGTGAATCATGGCAATTCCTCACTGTGAATCATGGTAATTCCACACTGTGAATCATGGTATTTCCACGCTGTGAATCACAGTAACTCCACACTGTGAATCATGGTATTTCCACGCTGTGAATCACGGTAATTCCACAATGTGGATCATGGTAATTCCTCACTGTGAAACACGGTAATTCCTCACTGTAAAACACGGTAATTCCACAATGTGGATCATGGTAATTCCACACTGTGAAACAAGGTAATTCCTCACTGTGAAACAAGGTAATTCCTCACTGTGAAACACGGTAATTCCTCACTGTGAAACACGGTAATTCCACACTGTGAATCACGGTAATTCCACACTGTGAATCATGGTAATTCCTCACTGTGAAACACGGTAATTCCACAGTGTGAAACACGGTAATTCCTCACTGTGAAACATGGCAATTCCACAGTGTGAAACACGGTAATTCCTCACTGTGAAACACGGTAATTCCTCACTGTGAAACACGGTAATTCCTCACTGTGAAACATGGTAATTCCTCACTGTGAAACACGGTAATTCCACAGTGTGAAACACGATAATTCCTCACTGTGAAACACGGTAATTCCACAGTGTGAAACATGTTAATTCCTCATTTGAAACACGGTAATTCCACAGTGTGAATCATGGTAATTCCACACTGTGAATCATGGTAATTCCACACTGTGAATCATGGTAATTCCACACTGTGAATCATGGTATTTCCACACTGTGAATCACAGTAACTCCACAATGTGGATCATGGTAATTCCTCACTGTGAAACACGGTAATTCCTCACTGTGAAACACGCTAATTCCTCACTGTGAAACACGGCAATTCCACAATGTGGATCATGGTAATTCCTCACTGTGAAACACGTTAATTCCTCACTGTGAATCATGGCAATTCCAAACTGTGAATCATGGCAATTCCTCACTGTGAATCATGGTAATTCCACACTGTGAATCATGGTAATTCCTCACTGTGAAACACGGTAATTCCAAAGTGTGAAACACGGTAATTCCTCACTGTGAAACAGGGTAATTCCTCACTGTGAATCATGGCAATTCCAAACTGTGAATCATGGCAATTCCTCACTGTGAATCATGGTAATTCCACAATGTCAAACAAAGTAATTCCTCACTGTGAAACACGGTAATTCCACACTGTGAATCACAGTAATTCTACACTGTGAATCACGGTAATTCCACAATGTGGATCATGGTAATTCCACACTGTGAAACATGGCAATTCCACACTGTGAATCACAGTAATTCCACAATGTGGATCATGGTAATTCCACACTGTGAAACAAGGTAATTCCACAGTGTGAATCACAGTAATTCCACACTGTGAATCACAGTAATTCCACAATGTGGATCATGGTAATTCCACACTGTGAAACAAGGTAATTCCTCACTGTGAATCATGGCAATTCCAAACTGTGAATCATGGTAATTCTTCACTGTGAATCACTGTAATTCCACAATGTGAAACAAGGTAATTCCTCACTGTGAAACAAGGTAATTCCTCACTTTGAAACACGGTAATTCCACACTGTGAATCATGGTAATTCCACACTGTGAATCATGGTAATTCCTCACTGTGAAACACGGTAATTCCACAGTGTGAAACACGGTAATTCCTCACTGTGAAACATGGTAATTCCACAGTGTGAAACACGGTAATTCCTCACTGTGAAACACGGTAATTCCTCACTGTGAAACACGGTAATTCCACACTGTGAATCATGGTAATTCCTCACTGTGAAACAAGGTAATTCCTCACTGTGAAACATGGTAATTCCTCACTGTGAAACACGGTAATTCCACAATGTGGATCATGGTAATTCCTCACTGTGAAACACGGTAATTCCACAATGTGGATCATGGTAATTACTCACTGTGAAACACGGTAATTCCTCACTGTGAAACACGGTAATTCCACACTGTGAATCATGGCAATTCCACAATGTGGATCATGGTAATTCCTCACTGTGAAACACGTTAATTCCTCACTGTGAATCATGGCGATTCCAAACTGTGAATCATGGCAATTCCTCACTGTGAATCATGGTAATTCCACAATGTCAAACAAAGTAATTCCTCACTGTGAAACACGGTAATTCCACACTGTGAATCACTGTAATTCCACAATGTGGATCATGGTAATCCCTCACTGTGAAACAAGGTAATTCCACAGTGTGAAACACGGTAATTCCTCACTGTGAAACACGGTAATTCCACAGTGTGAAACACGGTAATTCCTCACTGTGAAACACAGTAATTGCCTCACTGTGAAACACGGTAATTCCACACTGTGAATCATGGTAATTCCTCACTGTGAAACACGGTAATTCCACAGTGTGAAACACGATAATTCCTCACTGTGAAACACGGTAACTCCACAGTGTGAAACATGGTAATTCCTCAGTTTGAAACACGGTAATTCCACAGTGTGAATCATGGTAATTCCTCACTGTGAAACACGGTAATTCCACAATGTGGATCATGGTAATTACTCACTGTGAAACACGGTAATTCCTCACTGTGAAACACGGTAATTCCACACTGTGAATCATGGCAATTCCACAATGTGGATCATGGTAATTCCTCACTTTGAAACACGGTAATTCCTCACTGTGAAACAAGGTAATTCCTCACTGTGAAACACGGTAATTCCACAATGTGGATCATGGTAATTCCTCACTGTGAAACACGTTAATTACTCACTGTGAATCATGGCAATTCCAAACTGTGAATCATGGCAATTCCTCACTGTGAATCATGGTAATTCCACAATGTCAAACAAAGTAATTCCTCACTGTGAAACACGGTAATTCCACACTGTGAATCACAGGAATTCCACACTGTGAATCACTGTAATTCCACAATGTGGATCATGGTAATTCCTCACTGTGAAACAAGGTAATTCCTCACTGTGAAACACGGTAATTCCTCACTGTGAAACACGGTAATTCCACACTGTGAATCATGGTAATTCCACACTGTGAATCACGGTAATTCCACAATGTGGATCATGGTAATTCCACACTGTGAACAAGATAATTCCACACTGTGAATCACGGTAATTCCACACTGTGAATCATGGTAATTCCTCACTGTGAATCACAGTAATTACTCACTGTGAAACACGGTAATTCCACAATGTGGATCATGGTAATTCCTCACTGTGAAACAAGGTAATTCCTCACTGTGAAACACGGTAATTCCACAATGTGAAACAAAGTAATTCCTCACTGTGAATCATGGTAATTCCTCACTGTGAATCACAGTAATTCCACAATGTGGATCACGGTAATTCCACACTGTGAAACAAGGTAATTCCTCACTGTGAATCATGGCAATTCCAAACTGTGAATCATGGCAATTCCTCACTGTGAATCATGGTACGTCCACACTGTGAATCATGGTATTTCCACGCTGTGAATCACAGTAACTCCACAATGTGAATCATGGTAATTCCTCACTGTGAATCACGGTAATTCCACAATGTGGATCATGGTAATTCCTCACTGTGAAATACGGTAATTCCTCACTGTAAAACACGGTAATTCCACAATGTGGATCATGGTAATTCCACACTGTGAAACAAGGTAATTCCTCACTGTGAAACAAGGTAATTCCTCACTGTGAAACACGGTAATTCCTCACTGTGAAACACGGTAATTCCACACTGTGAATCACGGTAATTCCACACTGTGAATCATGGTAATTCCTCACTGTGATACACGGTAATTCCACAGTGTGAAACACGGTAATTCCTCACTGTGAAACATGGTAATTCCACAGTGTGAAACACGGTAATTCCTCACTGTGAAACACGGTAATTCCTCACTGTGAAACACGGTAATTCCACACTGTGAAACATGGTAATTCCTCACTGTGAAACACGGTAATTCCACAGTGTGAAACACGATAATTCCTCACTGTGAAACACGGTAATTCCACAGTGTGAAACATGTTAATTCCTCAGTTTGAAACACGGTAATTCCACAGTGTGAATCATGGTAATTCCGCACTGTGAATCATGGTAATTCCACACTGTGAATCATGGTAATTCCACACTGTGAATCATGGTATTTCCACACTGTGAATCACAGTAACTCCACAATGTGGATCATGGTAATTCCTCACTGTGAAACACGGTAATTCCTCACTGTGAAACACGCTAATTCCACACTGTGAATCATGGCAATTCCTCACTGTGAAACAAGGTAATTCCTCACTGTGAAACACGGTAATTCCACACTGTGAATCACAGGAATTCCACACTGTGAATCACTGTAATTCCAAAATGTGGATCATGGTAATTCCTCACTGTGAAACAAGGTAATTCCTCACTGTGAAACACAGTAATTCCTCACTGTGAAACACGGTAATTCCACACTGTGAATCATGGTAATTCCACACTGTGAATCACGGTAATTCCACAATGTGGATCATGGTAATTCCACACTGTGAACAAGATAATTCCACACTGTGAATCACGGTAATTCCACACTGTGAATCATGGTAATTCCTCACTGTGAATCACAGTAATTACTCACTGTGAAACACGGTAATTCCACAATGTGGATCATGGTAATTCCTCACTGTGAAACAAGGTAATTCCTCACTGTGAAACACGGTAATTCCACAATGTGAAACAAAGTAATTCCTCACTGTGAATCATGGTAATTCCTCACTGTGAATCACAGTAATTCCACAATGTGGATCACGGTAATTCCACACTGTGAAACAAGGTAATTCCTCACTGTGAATCATGGCAATTCCAAACTGTGAATCATGGCAATTCCTCACTGTGAATCATGGTACGTCCACACTGTGAATCATGGTATTTCCACGCTGTGAATCACAGTAACTCCACAATGTGAATCATGGTAATTCCTCACTGTGAATCACGGTAATTCCACAATGTGGATCATGGTAATTCCTCACTGTGAAATACGGTAATTCCTCACTGTAAAACACGGTAATTCCACAATGTGGATCATGGTAATTCCACACTGTGAAACAAGGTAATTCCTCACTGTGAAACAAGGTAATTCCTCACTGTGAAACACGGTAATTCCTCACTGTGAAACACGGTAATTCCACACTGTGAATCACGGTAATTCCACACTGTGAATCATGGTAATTCCTCACTGTGATACACGGTAATTCCACAGTGTGAAACACGGTAATTCCTCACTGTGAAACATGGTAATTCCACAGTGTGAAACACGGTAATTCCTCGCTGTGAAACACGGTAATTCCTCACTGTGAAACACGGTAATTCCACACTGTGAAACATGGTAATTCCTCACTGTGAAACACGGTAATTCCACAGTGTGAAACACGATAATTCCTCACTGTGAAACACGGTAATTCCACAGTGTGAAACATGTTAATTCCTCAGTTTGAAACACGGTAATTCCACAGTGTGAATCATGGTAATTCCACACTGTGAATCATGGTAATTCCACACTGTGAATCATGGTAATTCCACACTGTGAATCATGGTATTTCCACACTGTGAATCACAGTAACTCCACAATGTGGATCATGGTAATTCCTCACTGTGAACACGGTAATTCCTCACTGTGAAACACGCTAATTCCACACTGTGAATCATGGCAATTCCACAATGTGGATCATGGTAATTCCTCACTTTGAAACACGGTAATTCCTCACTGTGAAACAAGGTAATTCCACACTGTGAAACACGGTAATTCCACAATGTGTATCATGATAATTCCTCACTGTGAAACACGGTAATTCCACAATGTGGATCATGGTAATTCCTCACTGTGAAACACGGTAATTCCACAATGTGGATCATGGTAATTCCTCACTGTGAAACACGGTAATTCCTCACTGTGAAACATGGTAATTCCTCACTGTGAAACACGGTAATTCCACAATGTGGATCATGGTAATTCCTCACTGTGAAACACGGTAATTCCACAATGTGGATCATGGTAATTACTCACTGTGAAACACGGTAATTCCTCACTGTGAAACACGGTAATTCCACACTGTGAATCATGGCAATTCCACAATGTGGATCATGGTAATTCCTCACTGTGAAACACGTTAATTCCTCACTGTGAATCATGGCAATTCCAAACTGTGAATCATGGCAATTCCTCACTGTGAATCATGGTAATTCCACAATGTCAAACAAAGTAATTCCTCACTGTGAAACACGGTAATTCCACACTGTGAATCACAGTAATTCCACACTGTGAATCACTGTAATTCCACAATGTGGATCATGGTAATCCCTCACTGTGAAACAAGGTAATTCCACAGTGTGAAACACGGTAATTCCTCACTGTGAAACACGGTAATTCCACAGTGTGAAACACGGTAATTCCTCACTGTGAAACACAGTAATTGCCTCACTGTGAAACACGGTAATTCCACACTGTGAATCATGGTAATTCCTCACTGTGAAACACGGTAATTCCACAGTGTGAAACACGATAATTCCTCACTGTGAAACACGGTAACTCCACAGTGTGAAACATGGTAATTCCTCAGTTTGAAACACGGTAATTCCACAGTGTGAATCATGGTAATTCCTCACTGTGAAACACGGTAATTCCACAATGTGGATCATGGTAATTACTCACTGTGAAACACGGTAATTCCTCACTGTGAAACACGGTAATTCCACACTGTGAATCATGGCAATTCCACAATGTGGATCATGGTAATTCCTCACTTTGAAACACGGTAATTCCTCACTGTGAAACAAGGTAATTCCTCACTGTGAAACACGGTAATTCCACAATGTGGATCATGGTAATTCCTCACTGTGAAACACGTTAATTCCACACTGTGAATCATGGTAATTCCTCACTGTGAAACACGGTAATTCCACAGTGTGAAACACGGTAATTCCTCACTGTGAAACATGGTAATTCCACAGTGTGAAACACGGTAATTCCTCACTGTGAAACACGGTAATTCCTCACTGTGAAACACGGTAATTCCACACTGTGAAACATGGTAATTCCTCACTGTGAAACACGGTAATTCCACAGTGTGAAACACGATAATTCCTCACTGTGAAACACGGTAATTCCACAGTGTGAAACATGTTAATTTCCTCAGTTTGAAACACGGTAATTCCACAGTGTGAATCATGGTAATTCCACACTGTGAATCATGGTAATTCCACACTGTGAATCATGGTAATTCCACACTGTGAATCATGGTATTTCCACACTGTGAATCACAGTAACTCCACATGTGGATCATGGTAATTCCTCACTGTGAAACACGGTAATTCCTCACTGTGAAACACGCTAATTCCTCACTGTGAAACACGGCAATTCCACAATGTGGATCATGGTAATTCCTCACTGTGAAACACGTTAATTCCTCACTGTGAATCATGGCAATTCCAAACTGTGAATCATGGCAATTCCTCACTGTGAATCATGGTAATTCCACACTGTGAATCATGGTAATTCCTCACTGTGAAACACGGTAATTCCAAAGTGTGAAACACGGTAATTCCTCACTGTGAAACAGGGTAATTCCTCACTGTGAATCATGGCAATTCCAAACTGTGAATCATGGCAATTCCTCACTGTGAATCATGGTAATTCCACAATGTCAAACAAAGTAATTCCTCACTGTGAAACACGGTAATTCCACACTGTGAATCACAGTAATTCTACACTGTGAATCACGGTAATTCCACAATGTGGATCATGGTAATTCCACACTGTGAAACATGGCAATTCCACACTGTGAATCACAGTAATTCCACAATGTGGATCATGGTAATTCCACACTGTGAAACAAGGTAATTCCACACTGTGAATCACAGTAATTCCACACTGTGAATCACAGTAATTCCACAATGTGGATCATGGTAATTCCACACTGTGAAACAAGGTAATTCCTCACTGTGAATCATGGCAATTCCAAACTGTGAATCATGGTAATTCTTCACTGTGAATCACTGTAATTCCACAATGTGAAACAAGGTAATTCCTCACTGTGAAACAAGGTAATTCCTCACTGTGAAACACGGTAATTCCACACTGTGAATCATGGTAATTCCACACTGTGAATCATGGTAATTCCTCACTGTGAAACACGGTAATTCCACAGTGTGAAACACGGTAATTCCTCACTGTGAAACATGGTAATTCCACAGTGTGAAACACGGTAATTCCTCACTGTGAAACACGGTAATTCCTCACTGTGAAACACGGTAATTCCACACTGTGAATCATGGTAATTCCTCACTGTGAAACAAGGTAATTCCTCACTGTGAAACATGGTAATTCCTCACTGTGAAACACGGTAATTCCACAATGTGGATCATGGTAATTCCTCACTGTGAAACACGGTAATTCCACAATGTGGATCATGGTAATTACTCACTGTGAAACACGGTAATTCCTCACTGTGAAACACGGTAATTCCACACTGTGAATCATGGCAATTCCACAATGTGGATCATGGTAATTCCTCACTGTGAAACACGTTAATTCCTCACTGTGAATCATGGCGATTCCAAACTGTGAATCATGGCAATTCCTCACTGTGAATCATGGTAATTCCACAATGTCAAACAAAGTAATTCCTCACTGTGAAACACGGTAATTCCACACTGTGAATCACTGTAATTCCACAATGTGGATCATGGTAATCCCTCACTGTGAAACAAGGTAATTCCACAGTGTGAAACACGGTAATTCCTCACTGTGAAACACGGTAATTCCACAGTGTGAAACACGGTAATTCCTCACTGTGAAACACAGTAATTGCCTCACTGTGAAACACGGTAATTCCACACTGTGAATCATGGTAATTCCTCACTGTGAAACACGGTAATTCCACAGTGTGAAACACGATAATTCCTCACTGTGAAACACGGTAACTCCACAGTGTGAAACATGGTAATTCCTCAGTTTGAAACACGGTAATTCCACAGTGTGAATCATGGTAATTCCTCACTGTGAAACACGGTAATTCCACAATGTGGATCATGGTAATTACTCACTGTGAAACACGGTAATTCCTCACTGTGAAACACGGTAATTCCACACTGTGAATCATGGCAATTCCACAATGTGGATCATGGTAATTCCTCACTTTGAAACACGGTAATTCCTCACTGTGAAACAAGGTAATTCCTCACTGTGAAACACGGTAATTCCACAATGTGGATCATGGTAATTCCTCACTGTGAAACACGTTAATTACTCACTGTGAATCATGGCAATTCCAAACTGTGAATCATGGCAATTCCTCACTGTGAATCATGGTAATTCCACAATGTCAAACAAAGTAATTCCTCACTGTGAAACACGGTAATTCCACACTGTGAATCACAGGAATTCCACACTGTGAATCACTGTAATTCCACAATGTGGATCATGGTAATTCCTCACTGTGAAACAAGGTAATTCCTCACTGTGAAACACGGTAATTCCTCACTGTGAAACACGGTAATTCCACACTGTGAATCATGGTAATTCCACACTGTGAATCACGGTAATTCCACAATGTGGATCATGGTAATTCCACACTGTGAACAAGATAATTCCACACTGTGAATCACGGTAATTCCACACTGTGAATCATGGTAATTCCTCACTGTGAATCACAGTAATTACTCACTGTGAAACACGGTAATTCCACAATGTGGATCATGGTAATTCCTCACTGTGAAACAAGGTAATTCCTCACTGTGAAACACGGTAATTCCACAATGTGAAACAAAGTAATTCCTCACTGTGAATCATGGTAATTCCTCACTGTGAATCACAGTAATTCCACAATGTGGATCACGGTAATTCCACACTGTGAAACAAGGTAATTCCTCACTGTGAATCATGGCAATTCCAAACTGTGAATCATGGCAATTCCTCACTGTGAATCATGGTACGTCCACACTGTGAATCATGGTATTTCCACGCTGTGAATCACAGTAACTCCACAATGTGAATCATGGTAATTCCTCACTGTGAATCACGGTAATTCCACAATGTGGATCATGGTAATTCCTCACTGTGAAATACGGTAATTCCTCACTGTAAAACACGGTAATTCCACAATGTGGATCATGGTAATTCCACACTGTGAAACAAGGTAATTCCTCACTGTGAAACAAGGTAATTCCTCACTGTGAAACACGGTAATTCCTCACTGTGAAACACGGTAATTCCACACTGTGAATCACGGTAATTCCACACTGTGAATCATGGTAATTCCTCACTGTGATACACGGTAATTCCACAGTGTGAAACACGGTAATTCCTCACTGTGAAACATGGTAATTCCACAGTGTGAAACACGGTAATTCCTCACTGTGAAACACGGTAATTCCTCACTGTGAAACACGGTAATTCCACACTGTGAAACATGGTAATTCCTCACTGTGAAACACGGTAATTCCACAGTGTGAAACACGATAATTCCTCACTGTGAAACACGGTAATTCCACAGTGTGAAACATGTTAATTCCTCAGTTTGAAACACGGTAATTCCACAGTGTGAATCATGGTAATTCCACACTGTGAATCATGGTAATTCCACACTGTGAATCATGGTAATTCCACACTGTGAATCATGGTATTTCCACACTGTGAATCACAGTAACTCCACAATGTGGATCATGGTAATTCCTCACTGTGAAACACGGTAATTCCTCACTGTGAAACACGCTAATTCCACACTGTGAATCATGGCAATTCCACAATGTGGATCATGGTAATTCCTCACTTTGAAACACGGTAATTCCTCACTGTGAAACAAGGTAATTCCACACTGTGAAACACGGTAATTCCACAATGTGGATCATGATAATTCCTCACTGTGAAACACGGTAATTCCACAATGTGGATCATGGTAATTCCTCACTGTGAAACACGGTAATTCCACAATGTGGATCATGGTAATTCCTCACTGTGAAACACGGTAATTCCTCACTGTGAAACATGGTAATTCCTCACTGTGAAACACGGTAATTCCACAATGTGGATCATGGTAATTCCTCACTGTGAAACACGGTAATTCCACAATGTGGATCATGGTAATTACTCACTGTGAAACACGGTAATTCCTCACTGTGAAACACGGTAATTCCACACTGTGAATCATGGCAATTCCACAATGTGGATCATGGTAATTCCTCACTGTGAAACACGTTAATTCCTCACTGTGAATCATGGCAATTCCAAACTGTGAATCATGGCAATTCCTCACTGTGAATCATGGTAATTCCACAATGTCAAACAAAGTAATTCCTCACTGTGAAACACGGTAATTCCACACTGTGAATCACAGTAATTCCACACTGTGAATCACTGTAATTCCACAATGTGGATCATGGTAATCCCTCACTGTGAAACAAGGTAATTCCACAGTGTGAAACACGGTAATTCCTCACTGTGAAACACGGTAATTCCACAGTGTGAAACACGGTAATTCCTCACTGTGAAACACAGTAATTGCCTCACTGTGAAACACGGTAATTCCACACTGTGAATCATGGTAATTCCTCACTGTGAAACACGGTAATTCCACAGTGTGAAACACGATAATTCCTCACTGTGAAACACGGTAACTCCACAGTGTGAAACATGGTAATTCCTCAGTTTGAAACACGGTAATTCCACAGTGTGAATCATGGTAATTCCTCACTGTGATACACGGTAATTCCACAATGTGGATCATGGTAATTACTCACTGTGAAACACGGTAATTCCTCACTGTGAAACACGGTAATTCCACACTGTGAATCATGGCAATTCCACAATGTGGATCATGGTAATTCCTCACTTTGAAACACGGTAATTCCTCACTGTGAAACAAGGTAATTCCTCACTGTGAAACACGGTAATTCCACAATGTGGATCATGGTAATTCCTCACTGTGAAACACGTTAATTACTCACTGTGAATCATGGCAATTCCAAACTGTGAATCATGGCAATTCCTCACTGTGAATCATGGTAATTCCACAATGTCAAACAAAGTAATTCCTCACTGTGAAACACGGTAATTCCACACTGTGAATCACAGGAATTCCACACTGTGAATCACTGTAATTCCACAATGTGGATCATGGTAATTCCTCACTGTGAAACAAGGTAATTCCTCACTGTGAAACACGGTAATTCCTCACTGTGAAACACGGTAATTCCACACTGTGAATCATGGTAATTCCACACTGTGAATCACGGTAATTCCACAATGTGGATCATGGTAATTCCACACTGTGAACAAGATAATTCCACACTGTGAATCACGGTAATTCCACACTGTGAATCATGGTAATTCCTCACTGTGAATCACAGTAATTACTCACTGTGAAACACGGTAATTCCACAATGTGGATCATGGTAATTCCTCACTGTGAAACAAGGTAATTCCTCACTGTGAAACACGGTAATTCCACAATGTGAAACAAAGTAATTCCTCACTGTGAATCATGGTAATTCCTCACTGTGAATCACAGTAATTCCACAATGTGGATCACGGTAATTCCACACTGTGAAACAAGGTAATTCCTCACTGTGAATCATGGCAATTCCAAACTGTGAATCATGGCAATTCCTCACTGTGAATCATGGTAAGTCCACACTGTGAATCATGGTATTTCCACGCTGTGAATCACGGTAATTCCACAATGTGGATCATGGTAATTCCTCACTGTGAAACACGGTAATTCCTCACTGTAAAACACGGTAATTCCACAATGTGGATCATGGTAATTCCACACTGTGAAACAAGGTAATTCCTCACTGTGAAACAAGGTAATTCCTCACTGTGAAACACGGTAATTCCTCACTGTGAAACACGGTAATTCACACTGTGAATCACGGTAATTCCACACTGTGAATCATGGTAATTCCTCACTGTGAAACACGGTAATTCCACAGTGTGAAACACGGTAATTCCTCACTGTGAAACATGGCAATTCCACAGTGTGAAACACGGTAATTCCTCACTGTGAAACACGGTAATTCCTCACTGTGAAACACGGTAATTCCTCACTGTGAAACATGGTAATTCCTCACTGTGAAACACGGTAATTCCACAGTGTGAAACACGATAATTCCTCACTGTGAAACCCGGTAATTCCACAGTGTGAAACATGTTAATTCCTCAGTTTGAAACACGGTAATTCCACACTGTGAATCATGGTAATTCCACACTGTGAATCATGGTAATTCCACACTGTGAATCATGGTATTTCCACACTGTGAATCACAGTAACTCCACAATGTGGATCATGGTAATTCCTCACTGTGAAACACGGTAATTCCTCACTGTGAAACACGCTAATTCCTCACTGTGAAACACGGCAATTCCACAATGTGGATCATGGTAATTCCTCACTGTGAAACACGTTAATTCCTCACTGTGAATCATGGCAATTCCAAACTGTGAATCATGGCAATTCCTCACTGTGAATCATGGTAATTCCACACTGTGAATCATGGTAAATCCACACTGTGAATCACGGTAATTCCAAAGTGTGAAACACGGTAATTCCTCACTGTGAAACAGGGTAATTCCTCACTGTGAATCATGGCAATTCCAAACTGTGAATCATGGCAATTCCTCACTGTGAATCATGGTAATTCCACAATGTCAAACAAAGTAATTCCTCACTGTGAAACACGGTAATTCCACACTGTGAATCACAGTAATTCTACACTGTGAATCACGGTAATTCCACAATGTGGATCATGGTAATTCCACACTGTGAAACATGGCAATTCCACACTGTGAATCACAGTAATTCCACAATGTGGATCATGGTAATTCCACACTGTGAAACAAGGTAATTCCACACTGTGAATCACAGTAATTCCACACTGTGAATCACAGTAATTCCACAATGTGGATCATGGTAATTCCACACTGTGAAACAAGGTAATTCCTCACTGTGAATCATGGCAATTCCAAACTGTGAATCATGGTAATTCTTCACTGTGAATCACTGTAATTCCACAATGTGAAACAAGGTAATTCCTCACTGTGAAACAACGTAATTCCTCACTGTGAAACACGGTAATTCCACACTGTGAATCATGGTAATTCCACACTTTGAATCATGGTAATTCCTCACTGTGAAACACGGTAATTCCACAGTGTGAAACACGGTAATTCCTCACTGTGAAACATGGTAATTCCACAGTGTGAAACACGGTAATTCCTCACTGTGAAACATGGTAATTCCTCACTGTGAAACACGGTAATTCCACGCTGTGAATCATGGTAATTCCTCACTGTGAAACAAGGTAATTCCTCACTGTGAAACATGGTAATTCCTCACTGTGAAACACGGTAATTCCACAATGTGGATCATGGTAATTCCTCACTGTGAAACACGGTAATTCCACAATGTGGATCATGGTAATTACTCACTGTGAAACACGGTAATTCCTCACTGTGAAACACGGTAATTCCACACTGTGAATCATGGCAATTCCACAATGTGGATCATGGTAATTCCTCACTGTGAAACACGTTAATTCCTCACTGTGAATCATGGCGATTCCAAACTGTGAATCATGGCAATTCCTCACTGTGAATCATGGTAATTCCACAATGTCAAACAAAGTAATTCCTCACTGTGAAACACGGTAATTCCACACTGTGAATCACTGTAATTCCACAATGTGGATCATGGTAATCCCTCACTGTGAAACAAGGTAATTCCACAGTGTGAAACACGGTAATTCCTCACTGTGAAACACGGTAATTCCACAGTGTGAAACACGGTAATTCCTCACTGTGAAACACAGTAATTGCCTCACTGTGAAACACGGTAATTCCACACTGTGGATCATGGTAATTACTCACTGTGAAACACGGTAATTCCTCACTGTGAAACACGGTAATTCCACACTGTGAATCATGGCAATTCCACAATGTGGATCATGGTAATTCCTCACTTTGAAACACGGTAATTCCTCACTGTGAAACAAGGTAATTCCTCACTGTGAAACACGGTAATTCCACAATGTGGATCATGGTAATTCCTCACTGTGAAACACGTTAATTACTCACTGTGAATCATGGCAATTCCAAACTGTGAATCATGGCAATTCCTCACTGTGAATCATGGTAATTCCACAATGTCAAACAAAGTAATTCCTCACTGTGAAACACGGTAATTCCACACTGTGAATCACAGGAATTCCACACTGTGAATCACTGTAATTCCACAATGTGGATCATGGTAATTCCTCACTGTGAAACAAGGTAATTCCTCACTGTGAAACACGGTAATTCCTCACTGTGAAACACGGTAATTCCACACTGTGAATCATGGTAATTCCACACTGTGAATCACGGTAATTCCACAATGTGGATCATGGTAATTCCACACTGTGAACAAGATAATTCCACACTGTGAATCACGGTAATTCCACACTGTGAATCATGGTAATTCCTCACTGTGAATCACAGTAATTACTCACTGTGAAACACGGTAATTCCACAATGTGGATCATGGTAATTCCTCACTGTGAAACAAGGTAATTCCTCACTGTGAAACACGGTAATTCCACAATGTGAAACAAAGTAATTCCTCACTGTGAATCATGGTAATTCCTCACTGTGAATCACAGTAATTCCACAATGTGGATCACGGTAATTCCACACTGTGAAACAAGGTAATTCCTCACTGTGAATCATGGCAATTCCAAACTGTGAATCATGGCAATTCCTCACTGTGAATCATGGTAAGTCCACACTGTGAATCATGGTATTTCCACGCTGTGAATCACGGTAATTCCCACAATGTGGATCATGGTAATTCCTCACTGTGAAACACGGTAATTCCTCACTGTAAAACACGGTAATTCCACAATGTGGATCATGGTAATTCCACACTGTGAAACAAGGTAATTCCTCACTGTGAAACAAGGTAATTCCTCACTGTGAAACACGGTAATTCCTCACTGTGAAACACGGTAATTCCACACTGTGAATCACGGTAATTCCACACTGTGAATCATGGTAATTCCTCACTGTGAAACACGGTAATTCCACAGTGTGAAACACGGTAATTCCTCACTGTGAAACATGGCAATTCCACAGTGTGAAACACGGTAATTCCTCACTGTGAAACACGGTAATTCCTCACTGTGAAACACGGTAATTCCTCACTGTGAAACATGGTAATTCCTCACTGTGAAACACGGTAATTCCACAGTGTGAAACACGATAATTCCTCACTGTGAAACACGGTAATTCCACAGTGTGAAACATGTTAATTCCTCAGTTTGAAACACGGTAATTCCACAGTGTGAATCATGGTAATTCCACACTGTGAATCATGGTAATTCCACACTGTGAATCATGGTAATTCCACACTGTGAATCATGGTATTTCCACACTGTGAATCACAGTAACTCCACAATGTGGATCATGGTAATTCCTCACTGTGAAACACGGTAATTCCTCACTGTGAAACACGCTAATTCCTCACTGTGAAACACGGCAATTCCACAATGTGGATCATGGTAATTCCTCACTGTGAAACACGTTAATTCCTCACTGTGAATCATGGCAATTCCAAACTGTGAATCATGGCAATTCCTCACTGTGAATCATGGTAATTCCACACTGTGAATCATGGTAATTCCTCACTGTGAAACACGGTAATTCCAAAGTGTGAAACACGGTAATTCCTCACTGTGAAACAGGGTAATTCCTCACTGTGAATCATGGCAATTCCAAACTGTGAATCATGGCAATTCCTCACTGTGAATCATGGTAATTCCACAATGTCAAACAAAGTAATTCCTCACTGTGAAACACGGTAATTCCACACTGTGAATCACAGTAATTCTACACTGTGAATCACGGTAATTCCACAATGTGGATCATGTAATTCCACACTGTGAAACATGGCAATTCCACACTGTGAATCACAGTAATTCCACAATGTGGATCATGGTAATTCCACACTGTGAAACAAGGTAATTCCACACTGTGAATCACAGTAATTCCACACTGTGAATCACAGTAATTCCACAATGTGGATCATGGTAATTCCACACTGTGAAACAAGGTAATTCCTCACTGTGAATCATGGCAATTCCAAACTGTGAATCATGGTAATTCTTCACTGTGAATCACTGTAATTCCACAATGTGAAACAAGGTAATTCCTCACTGTGAAACAACGTAATTCCTCACTGTGAAACACGGTAATTCCACACTGTGAATCATGGTAATTCCACACTTTGAATCATGGTAATTCCTCACTGTGAAACACGGTAATTCCACAGTGTGAAACACGGTAATTCCTCACTGTGAAACATGGTAATTCCACAGTGTGAAACACGGTAATTCCTCACTGTGAAACATGGTAATTCCTCACTGTGAAACACGGTAATTCCACGCTGTGAATCATGGTAATTCCTCACTGTGAAACAAGGTAATTCCTCACTGTGAAACATGGTAATTCCTCACTGTGAAACACGGTAATTCCACAATGTGGATCATGGTAATTCCTCACTGTGAAACACGGTAATTCCACAATGTGGATCATGGTAATTACTCACTGTGAAACACGGTAATTCCTCACTGTGAAACACGGTAATTCCACACTGTGAATCATGGCAATTCCACAATGTGGATCATGGTAATTCCTCACTGTGAAACACGTTAATTCCTCACTGTGAATCATGGCGATTCCAAACTGTGAATCATGGCAATTCCTCACTGTGAATCATGGTAATTCCACAATGTCAAACAAAGTAATTCCTCACTGTGAAACACGGTAATTCCACACTGTGAATCACTGTAATTCCACAATGTGGATCATGGTAATCCCTCACTGTGAAACAAGGTAATTCCACAGTGTGAAACACGGTAATTCCTCACTGTGAAACACGGTAATTCCACAGTGTGAAACACGGTAATTCCTCACTGTGAAACACAGTAATTGCCTCACTGTGAAACACGGTAATTCCACACTGTGAATCATGGTAATTCCTCACTGTGAAACACGGTAATTCCACAGTGTGAAACACGATAATTCCTCACTGTGAAACACGGTAACTCCACAGTGTGAAACATGGTAATTCCTCAGTTTGAAACACGGTAATTCCACAGTGTGAATCATGTAATTCCTCACTGTGAAACACGGTAATTCCACAATGTGGATCATGGTAATTACTCACTGTGAAACACGGTAATTCCTCACTGTGAAACACGGTAATTCCACACTGTGAATCATGGCAATTCCACAATGTGGATCATGGTAATTCCTCACTTTGAAACACGGTAATTCCTCACTGTGAAACAAGGTAATTCCTCACTGTGAAACACGGTAATTCCACAATGTGGATCATGGTAATTCCTCACTGTGAAACACGTTAATTACTCACTGTGAATCATGGCAATTCCAAACTGTGAATCATGGCAATTCCTCACTGTGAATCATGGTAATTCCACAATGTCAAACAAAGTAATTCCTCACTGTGAAACACGGTAATTCCACACTGTGAATCACAGGAATTCCACACTGTGAATCACTGTAATTCCACAATGTGGATCATGGTAATTCCTCACTGTGAAACAAGGTAATTCCTCACTGTGAAACACGGTAATTCCTCACTGTGAAACACGGTAATTCCACACTGTGAATCATGGTAATTCCACACTGTGAATCACGGTAATTCCACAATGTGGATCATGGTAATTCCACACTGTGAACAAGATAATTCCACACTGTGAATCACGGTAATTCCACACTGTGAATCATGGTAATTCCTCACTGTGAATCACAGTAATTACTCACTGTGAAACACGGTAATTCCACAATGTGGATCATGGTAATTCCTCACTGTGAAACAAGGTAATTCCTCACTGTGAAACACGGTAATTCCACAATGTGAAACAAAGTAATTCCTCACTGTGAATCATGGTAATTCCTCACTGTGAATCACAGTAATTCCACAATGTGGATCACGGTAATTCCACACTGTGAAACAAGGTAATTCCTCACTGTGAATCATGGCAATTCCAAACTGTGAATCATGGCAATTCCTCACTGTGAATCATGGTACGTCCACACTGTGAATCATGGTATTTCCACGCTGTGAATCACAGTAACTCCACAATGTGAATCATGGTAATTCCTCACTGTGAATCACGGTAATTCCACAATGTGGATCATGGTAATTCCTCACTGTGAAATACGGTAATTCCTCACTGTAAAACACGGTAATTCCACAATGTGGATCATGGTAATTCACACTGTGAAACAAGGTAATTCCTCACTGTGAAACAAGGTAATTCCTCACTGTGAAACACGGTAATTCCTCACTGTGAAACACGGTAATTCCACACTGTGAATCACGGTAATTCCACACTGTGAATCATGGTAATTCCTCACTGTGAAACACGGTAATTCCACAATGTGGATCATGGTAATTCCACACTGTGAAACAAGGTAATTCCTCACTGTGAAACAAGGTAATTCCTCACTGTGAAACACGGTAATTCCTCACTGTGAAACACGGTAATTCCACACTGTGAATCACGGTAATTCCACACTGTGAATCATGGTAATTCCTCACTGTGAAACACGGTAATTCCACAGTGTGAAACACGGTAATTCCCTCACTGTGAAACATGGTAATTCCACAGTGTGAAACACGGTAATTCCTCACTGTGAAACACGGTAATTCCTCACTGTGAAACACGGTAATTCCACACTGTGAAACATGGTAATTCCTCACTGTGAAACACGGTAATTCCACAGTGTGAAACACGATAATTCCTCACTGTGAAACACGGTAATTCCACAGTGTGAAACATGTTAATTCCTCAGTTTGAAACACGGTAATTCCACAGTGTGAATCATGGTAATTCCACACTGTGAATCATGGTAATTCCACACTGTGAATCATGGTAATTCCACACTGTGAATCATGGTATTTCCACACTGTGAATCACAGTAACTCCACAATGTGGATCATGGTAATTCCTCACTGTGAAACACGGTAATTCCTCACTGTGAAACACGCTAATTCCACACTGTGAATCATGGCAATTCCACAATGTGGATCATGGTAATTCCTAACTTTGAAACACGGTAATTCCTCACTGTGAAACAAGGTAATTCCACACTGTGAAACACGGTAATTCCACAATGTGGATCATGATAATTCCTCACTGTGAAACACGGTAATTCCACAATGTGGATCATGGTAATTCCTCACTGTGAAACACGGTAATTCCACCAATGTGGATCATGGTAATTCCTCACTGTGAAACACGGTAATTCCTCACTGTGAAACATGGTAATTCCTCACTGTGAAACACGGTAATTCCACAATGTGGATCATGGTAATTCCTCACTGTGAAACACGGTAATTCCACAATGTGGATCATGGTAATTACTCACTGTGAAACACGGTAATTCCTCACTGTGAAACACGGTAATTCCACACTGTGAATCATGGCAATTCCACAATGTGGATCATGGTAATTCCTCACTGTGAAACACGTTAATTCCTCACTGTGAATCATGGCAATTCCAAACTGTGAATCATGGCAATTCCTCACTGTGAATCATGGTAATTCCACAATGTCAAACAAAGTAGTTCCTCACTGTGAAACACGGTAATTCCACACTGTGAATCACAGTAATTCCACACTGTGAATCACTGTAATTCCACAATGTGGATCATGGTAATCCCTCACTGTGAAACAAGGTAATTCCACAGTGTGAAACACGGGTAATTCCTCACTGTGAAACACGGTAATTCCACAGTGTGAAACACGGTAATTCCTCACTGTGAAACACAGTAATTGCCTCACTGTGAAACACGGTAATTCCACACTGTGAATCATGGTAATTCCTCAGTGTGAAACACGGTAATTCCACAGTGTGAAACACGATAATTCCTCACTGTGAAACACGGTAACTCCACAGTGTGAAAACATGGTAATTCCTCAGTTTGAAACACGGTAATTCCACAGTGTGAATCATGGTAATTCCTCACTGTGAAACACGGTAATTCCACAATGTGGATCATGGTAATTACTCACTGTGAAACACGGTAATTCCTCACTGTGAAAACACGGTAATTCCACACTGTGAATCATGGCAATTCCACAATGTGGATCATGGTAATTCCTCACTTTGAAACACGGTAATTCCTCACTGTGAAACAAGGTAATTCCTCACTGTGAAACACGGTAATTCCACAATGTGGATCATGGTAATTCCTCACTGTGAAACACGTTAATTCCTCACTGTGAATCATGGCAATTCCAAACTGTGAATCATGGCAATTCCTCACTGTGAATCATGGTAATTCCACAATGTCAAACAAAGTAATTCCTCACTGTGAAACACGGTAATTCCACACTGTGAATCACAGGAATTCCACACTGTGAATCACTGTAATTCCACAATGTGGATCATGGTAATTCCTCACTGTGAAACAAGGTAATTCCTCACTGTGAAACACGGTAATTCCTCACTGTGAAACACGGTAATTCCACACTGTGAATCATGGTAATTCCACACTGTGAATCACGGTAATTCCACAATGTGGATCATGGTAATTCCACACTGTGAACAAGATAATTCCACACTGTGAATCACGGTAATTCCACACTGTGAATCATGGTAATTCCTCACTGTGAATCACAGTAATTACTCACTGTGAAACACGATAATTCCACAATGTGGATCATGGTAATTCCTCACTGTGAAACAAGGTAATTTATCACTGGGAAACACGGTAATTCCTCACTGTGAAACATGGTAATTCCTCACTGTGAAACACGGTAATTCCACAATGTGGATCATGGTAATTCCTCACTGTGAAACACGGTAATTCCACAATGTGGATCATGGTAAGTACTCACTGTGAAACACGGTAATTCCTCACTGTGAAACACGGTAATTCCACACTGTGAATCATGGCAATTCCACAATGTGGATCATGGTAATTCCTCACTGTGAAACACGTTAATTCCTCACTGTGAATCATGGCAATTCCAAACTGTGAATCATGGCAATTCCTCACTGTGAATCATGGTAATTCCACAATGTCAAACAAAGTAATTCCTCACTGTGAAACACGGTAATTCCACACTGTGAATCACAGTAATTCCACACTTTGAATCACTGTAATTCCACAATGTGGATCATGGTAATCCCTCACTGTGAAACAAGGTAATTCCACAGTGTGAAACACGGTAATTCCTCACTGTGAAAACACGGTAATTCCACAGTGTGAAACACGGTAATTCCTCACTGTGAAACACAGTAATTGCCTCACTGTGAAACACGGTAATTCCACACTGTGAATCATGGTAATTCCTCACTGTGAAACACGGTAATTCCACAGTGTGAAACACGATAATTCCTCACTGTGAAACACGGTAACTCCACAGTGTGAAACATGGTAATTCCTCAGTTTGAAACACGGTAATTCCACAGTGTGAATCATGGTAATTCCTCACTGTGAAACACGGTAATTCCACAATGTGGATCATGGTAATTACTCACTGTGAAAACACGGTAATTCCTCACTGTGAAACACGGTAATTCCACACTGTGAATCATGGCAGTTCCACAATGTGGATCATGGTAATTCCTCACTTTGAAACACGGTAATTCCTCACTGTGAAACAAGGTAATTCCTCACTGTGAAACACGGTAATTCCACAATGTGGATCATGGTAATTCCTCACTGTGAAACACGTTAATTCCTCACTGTGAATCATGGCAATTCCAAACTGTGAATCATGGCAATTCCTCACTGTGAATCATGGTAATTCCACAATGTCAAACAAAGTAATTCCTCACTGTGAAACACGGTAATTCCACACTGTGAATCACAGGAATTCCACACTGTGAATCACTGTAATTCCACAATGTGGATCATGGTAATTCCTCACTGTGAAACAAGGTAATTCCTCACTGTGAAACACGGTAATTCCTCACTGTGAAACACGGTAATTCCACACTGTGAATCATGGTAATTCCACACTGTGAATCACGGTAATTCCACAATGTGGATCATGGTAATTCCACACTGTGAACAAGATAATTCCACACTGTGAATCACGGTAATTCCACACTGTGAATCATGGTAATTCCTCACTGTGAATCACAGTAATTACTCACTGTGAAACACGGTAATTCCACAATGTGGATCATGGTAATTCCTCACTGTGAAACAAGGTAATTCCTCACTGTGAAACAAGGTAATTCCTCACTGTGAAACACGGTAATTCCACAATGTGAAACAAAGTAATTCCTCACTGTGAATCATGGTAATTCCTCACTGTGAATCACAGTAATTCCACAATGTGGATCACGGTAATTCCACACTGTGAAACAAGGTAATTCCTCACTGTGAATGATGGCAATTCCAAACTGTGAATCATGGCAATTCCTCACTGTGAATCATGGTAAGTCCACACTGTGAATAATGGTATTTCCACGCTGTGAATCACAGTAACTCCACAATGTGAATCATGGTAATTCCTCACTGTGAATCACGGTAATTCCACAATGTGGATCATGGTAATTCCTCACTGTGAAACACGCTAATTCCTCACTGTAAAACACGGTAATTCCACAATGTGGATCAATGGTAATTCCACACTGTGAAACAAGGTAATTCCTCACTGTGAAACAAGGTAATTCCTCACTGTGAAACATGGTAATTCCACAGTGTGAAACACGGTAATTCCTCACTGTGAAACACGGTAATTCCTCACTGTGAAACACGGTAATTCCACACTGTGAAACATGGTAATTCCTCACTGTGAAACACGGTAATTCCACAGTGTGAAACACGATAATTCCTCACTGTGAAACACGGTAATTCCACAGTGTGAAACATGTTAATTCCTCAGTTTGAAACACGGTAATTCCACAGTGTGAATCATGGTAATTCCACACTGTGAATCATGGTAATTCCACACTGTGAATCATGGTAATTCCACACTGTGAATCATGGTATTTCCACACTGTGAATCACAGTAACTCCACAATGTGGATCATGGTAATTCCTCACTGTGAAACACGTTAATTCCTCACTGTGAAACACGCTAATTCCACACTGTGAATCATGGCAATTCCACAATGTGGATCATGGTAATTCCTCACTTTGAAACACGGTAATTCCTCACTGTGAAACAAGGTAATTCCACACTGTGAAACACGGTAATTCCACAATGTGGATCATGATAATTCCTCACTGTGAAACACGGTAATTCCACAATGTGGATCATGGTAATTCCTCACTGTGAAACACGGTAATTCCACAATGTGGATCATGGTAATTCCTCACTGTGAAAACACGGTAATTCCTCACTGTGAAACACGGTAATTCCACAGTGTGAAACACGATAATTCCTCACTGTGAAACACGGTAATTCCACAGTGTGAAACATGTTAATTCCTCAGTTTGAAACACGGTAATTCCACAGTGTGAATCATGGTAATTCCACACTGTGAATCATGGTAATTCCACAATGTGAATAATGGTAATTCCACACTGTGAATCATGGTATTTCCACACTGTGAATCACAGTAACTCCACAATGTGGATCATGGTAATTCCTCACTGTGAAACACGGTAATTCCTCACTGTGAAACACGCTAATTCCACACTGTGAATCATGGCAATTCCACAATGTGGATCATGGTAATTCCTCACTTTGAAACACGGTAATTCCTCACTGTGAAACAAGGTAATTCCACACTGTGAAACACGGTAATTCCACAATGTGGATCATGGTAATTCCTCACTGAGAAAACGGTAATTCCACAATGTGGATCATGGTAATTCCTCACTGTGAAACACGGTAATTCCACAATGTGGATCATGGAATTCCCCTACAACCTGTGAAACACGGTAATTCCACACTGTGAATCATGGAAATTCCACAATGTGGATCATGGTAATTCCTCACTGTGAAACACGTTAATTCCTCACTGTGAATCATGGCAATTCCAAACTGTGAATCATGGCAATTCCTCACTGTGAATCATGGTAATTCCACAATGTCAAACAAAGTAATTCCTCACTGTGAAACACGGTAATTCCACACTGTGAATCACTGTAATTCCACAATGTGGATCATGGTAATCCCTCACTGTGAAACAAGGTAATTCCACAGTGTGAAACACGGTAATTCCTCACTGTGAAACACGGTAATTCCACAGTGTGAAACACGGTAATTCCTCACTGTGAAACACAGTAATTGCCTCACTGTGAAACACGGTAATTCCACACTGTGAATCAGGGTAATTCCTCACTGTGAAACACGGTAATTCCACAGTGTGAAACACGATAATTCCTCACTGTGAAACACGGTAACTCCACAGTGTGAAACATGGTAATTCCTCAGTTTGAAACACGGTAATTCCACAGTGTGAATCATGGTAATTCCACACAGGGAATCATGGTAATTCCACAATGTGCATCATGGTAATTCCACACTGTGAAACACAGCAATTTCACATTGTGAATCACAGTAATTCCACAATGTGGATCATGGTAATTCCACACTGTGAAACAAGGTAATTCCACACTGTGAATCACAGTAATTCCACACTGTGAATCACAGTAATTCCACAATGTGGATCATGGTAATTCCACACTGTGAATCATGGCAGTTCCAAACTGTGAATCATGGTAATACTTCACTGTGAATCACTGTAATTCCACAATGTGAAACAAGGTAATTCCTCACTGTGAAACAAGGTAATTCCTCACTGTGAAACACGGTAATTCCACACTGTGAATCATTTTAATTCCACACTGTGAATCACAGTAATTCCACACTGTGAATCACTGTAATTCCACAATGTGGATCATGGTAATCCCTCACTGTGAAACAAGGTAATTCCACAGTGTGAAACACGGTAATTCCTCACTGTGAAACACGGTAATTCCACAGTGTGAAACACGGTAATTCCTCACTGTGAAACACAGTAATTGCCTCACTGTGAAACACGGTAATTCCACACTGTGAATCATGGTAATTCCTCACTGTGAAACACGGTAATTCCACAGTGTGAAACACGATAATTCCTCACTGTGAAACACGGTAACTCCACAGTGTGAAACATGGTAATTCCTCAGTTTGAAACACGGTAATTCCACAGTGTGAATCATGGTAATTCCTCACTGTGAAACACGGTAATTCCACAATGTGGATCATGGTAATTACTCACTGTGAAACACGGTAATTCCTCACTGTGAAACACGGTAATTCCACACTGTGAATCATGGCAATTCCACAATGTGGATCATGGTAATTCCTCACTTTGAAACACGGTAATTCCTCACTGTGAAACACGGTAATTCCTCACTGTGAAACACGGTAATTCCACAATGTGGATCATGGTAATTCCTCACTGTGAAACACGTTAATTCCTCACTGTGAATCATGGCAATTCCAAACTGTGCATCATGGCAATTCCTCACTGTGAATCATGGTAATTCCACAATGTCAAACAAAGTAATTCCTCACTGTGAAACACGGTAATTCCACAATGTGAAACAAAGTAATTCCTCACTGTGAATCATGGTAATTCCTCACTGTGAATCACAGTAATTCCACAATGTGGATCACGGTAATTCCACACTGTGAAACAAGGTAATTCCTCACTGTGAATCATGGCAATTCCAAACTGTGAATCATGGCAATTCCTCACTGTGAATCATGGTAAGTCCACACTGTGAATCATGGTATTTCCACGCTGTGAATCACAGTAACTCCACAATGTGAATCATGGTAATTCCTCACTGTGAATCACGGTAATTCCACAATGTGGATCATGGTAATTCCTCACTGTGAAATACGGTAATTCCTCACTGTGAAACAAGGTAATTCCTCACTGTGAAACACGGTAATTCCTCACTGTGAAACACGGTAATTCCACACTGTGAATCACGGTAATTCCACACTGTGAATCATGGTAATTCCTCACTGTGAAAACACGGTAATTCCACAGTGTGAAACACGGTAATTCCTCACTGTGAAACATGGTAATTCCACAGTGTGAAACACGGTAATTCCTCACTGTGAAACACGGTAATTCCTCACTGTGAAACACGGTAATTCCACACTGTGAAACATGGTAATTCCTCACTGTGAAACACGGTAATTCCACAGTGTGAAACACGATAATTCCTCACTGTGAAACACGGTAATTCCACAGTGTGAAACATGTTAATTCCTCAGTTTGAAACACGGTAATTCCACAGTGTGAATCATGGTAATTCCACACTGTGAATCATGGTAATTCCACACTGTGAATCATGGTAATTCCACACTGTGAATCATGGTATTTCCACACTGTGAATCATGGTAATTCCACAATGTCAAACAAAGTAATTCCTCACTGTGAAACACGGTAATTCCACACTGTGAATCATGGTAATTCCTCACTGTGAAACAAGGTAATTCCTCACTGTGAAACATGGTAGTTCCTCACTGTGAAACACGGTAATTCCACAATGTGGATCATGGTAATTCCTCACTGTGAAACACGGTAATTCCACAATGTGGATCATGGTAATTCCTCACTGTGAAACACGGTAATTCCACACTGTGAAACATGGTAATTCCTCACTGTGAAACACGGTAAATTCACAGTGTGAAACACGATAATTCCTCACTGTGAAACACGGTAATTCCACAGTGTGAAACATGTTAATTCCTCAGTTTGAAACACGGTAATTCCACAGTGTGAATCATGGTAATTCCACACTGTGAATCATGGTAATTCCACACTGTGAATCATGGTAATTCCACACTGTGAATCATGGTATTTCCACACTGTGAATCATGGTAATTCCACAATGTCAAACAAAGTAATTCCTCACTGTGAAACACGGTAATTCCACACTGTGAATCATGGTAATTCCTCACTGTGAAACAAGGTAATTCCTCACTGTGAAACATGGTAGTTCCTCACTGTGAAACACGGTAATTCCACAATGTGGATCATGGTAATTCCTCACTGTGAAACACGGTAATTCCTCACTGTGAAACAAGGTAATTCCTCACTGTGAAACACGGTAATTCCACAATGTGGATCATGGTAATTCCTCACTGTGAATCATGTAATTCCTCACTGTGAACACTGGTAATTCCAACAGTGTGAAACACGGTAATTCCTCACTGTGAAACATGGCAATTCCACAGTGTGAAACACGGTAATTCCTCACTGTGAAACACGGTAATTCCTCACTGAGAAACACGGTAATTCCACACTGTGAATCATGGTAATTCCTCACTGTGAAACAAGGTAATTCCTCACTGTGAAACATGGTAATTCCTCACTGTGAAACACGGTAATTCCTCACTGTGAAACACGGTAATTCCACACTGTGAATCACGGTAATTCCACAATGTGGATCATGGTAATTCCACACTGTGAACAAGATAATTCCACACTGTGAATCACGGTAATTCCACACTGTGAATCATGGTAATTCCTCACTGTGAATCACAGTAATTACTCACTGTGAAACACGGTAATTCCACAATGTGGATCATGGTAATTCCTCACTGTGAAACAAGGTAATTCCTCACTGTGAAACACGGTAATTCCTCACTGTGAAACACGGTAATTCCACAATGTGAAACAAAGTAATTCCTCACTGTGAATCATGGTAATTCCTCACTGTGAATCACAGTAATTCCACAATGTGGATCACGGTAATTCCACACTGTGAAACAAGGTAATTCCTCACTGTGAATGATGGCAATTCCAAACTGTGAATCATGGCAATTCCTCACTGTGAATCATGGTAAGTCCACACTGTGAATAATGGTATTTCCACGCTGTGAATCACAGTAACTCCACAATGTGAATCATGGTAATTCCTCACTGTGAATCACGGTAATTCCACAATGTGGATCATGGTAATTCCTCACTGTGAAACACGCTAATTCCTCACTGTAAAACACGGTAATTCCACAATGTGGATCATGGTAATTCCACACTGTGAAACAAGGTAATTCCTCACTGTGAAACAAGGTAATTCCTCACTGTGAAACATGGTAATTCCACAGTGTGAAACACGGTAATTCCTCACTGTGAAACACGGTAATTCCTCACTGTGAAACACGGTAATTCCACACTGTGAAACATGGTAATTCCTCACTGTGAAACACGGTAATTCCACAGTGTGAAACACGATAATTCCTCACTGTGAAACACGGTAATTCCACAGTGTGAAACATGTTAATTCCTCAGTTTGAAACACGGTAATTCCACAGTGTGAATCATGGTAATTCCACACTGTGAATCATGGTAATTCCACACTGTGAATCATGGTAATTCCACACTGTGAATCATGGTATTTCCACACTGTGAATCACAGTAACTCCACAATGTGGATCATGGTAATTCCTCACTGTGAAACACGTTAATTCCTCACTGTGAAACACGCTAATTCCACACTGTGAATCATGGCAATTCCACAATGTGGATCATGGTAATTCCTCACTTTGAAACACGGTAATTCCTCACTGTGAAACAAGGTAATTCCACACTGTGAAACACGGTAATTCCACAATGTGGATCATGATAATTCCTCACTGTGAAACACGGTAATTCCACAATGTGGATCATGGTAATTCCTCACTGTGAAACACGGTAATTCCACAATGTGGATCATGGTAATTCCTCACTGTGAAACACGGTAATTCCTCACTGTGAAACACGGTAATTCCACAGTGTGAAACACGATAATTCCTCACTGTGAAACACGGTAATTCCACAGTGTGAAACATGTTAATTCCTCAGTTTGAAACACGGTAATTCCACAGTGTGAATCATGGTAATTCCACACTGTGAATCATGGTAATTCCACAATGTGAATAATGGTAATTCCACACTGTGAATCATGGTATTTCCACACTGTGAATCACAGTAACTCCACAATGTGGATCATGGTAATTCCTCACTGTGAAACACGGTAATTCCTCACTGTGAAACACGCTAATTCCACACTGTGAATCATGGCAATTCCACAATGTGGATCATGGTAATTCCTCACTTTGAAACACGGTAATTCCTCACTGTGAAACAAGGTAATTCCACACTGTGAAACACGGTAATTCCACAATGTGGATCATGGTAATTCCTCACTGAGAAACACGGTAATTCCACAATGTGGATCATGGTAATTCCTCACTGTGAAACACGGTAATTCCTCACTGTGAAACACGGTAATTCCACACTGTGAATCATGGAAATTCCACAATGTGGATCATGGTAATTCCTCACTGTGAAACACGTTAATTCCTCACTGTGAATCATGGCAATTCCAAACTGTGAATCATGGCAATTCCTCACTGTGAATCATGGTAATTCCACAATGTCAAACAAAGTAATTCCTCACTGTGAAACACGGTAATTCCACACTGTGAATCACTGTAATTCCACAATGTGGATCATGGTAATCCCTCACTGTGAAACAAGGTAATTCCACAGTGTGAAACACGGTAATTCCTCACTGTGAAACACGGTAATTCCACAGTGTGAAACACGGTAATTCCTCACTGTGAAACACAGTAATTGCCTCACTGTGAAACACGGTAATTCCACACTGTGAATCAGGGTAATTCCTCACTGTGAAACACGGTAATTCCACAGTGTGAAACACGATAATTCCTCACTGTGAAACACGGTAACTCCACAGTGTGAAACATGGTAATTCCTCAGTTTGAAACACGGTAATTCCACAGTGTGAATCATGGTAATTCCACACAGGGAATCATGGTAATTCCACAATGTGCATCATGGTAATTCCACACTGTGAAACACAGCAATTTCACATTGTGAATCACAGTAATTCCACAATGTGGATCATGGTAATTCCACACTGTGAAACAAGGTAATTCCACACTGTGAATCACAGTAATTCCACACTGTGAATCACAGTAATTCCACAATGTGGATCATGGTAATTCCACACTGTGAATCATGGCAGTTCCAAACTGTGAATCATGGTAATTCTTCACTGTGAATCACTGTAATTCCACAATGTGAAACAAGGTAATTCCTCACTGTGAAACAAGGTAATTCCTCACTGTGAAACACGGTAATTCCACACTGTGAATCATTTTAATTCCACACTGTGAATCACAGTAATTCCACACTGTGAATCACTGTAATTCCACAATGTGGATCATGGTAATCCCTCACTGTGAAACAAGGTAATTCCACAGTGTGAAACACGGTAATTCCTCACTGTGAAATACGGTAATTCCACAGTGTGAAACACGGTAATTCCTCACTGTGAAACACAGTAATTGCCTCACTGTGAAACACGGTAATTCCACACTGTGAATCATGGTAATTCCTCACTGTGAAACACGGTAATTCCACAGTGTGAAACACGATAATTCCTCACTGTGAAACACGGTAACTCCACAGTGTGAAACATGGTAATTCCTCAGTTTGAAACACGGTAATTCCACAGTGTGAATCATGGTAATTCCTCACTGTGAAACACGGTAATTCCACAATGTGGATCATGGTAATTACTCACTGTGAAACACGGTAATTCCTCACTGTGAAACACGGTAATTCCACACTGTGAATCATGGCAATTCCACAATGTGGATCATGGTAATTCCTCACTTTGAAACACGGTAATTCCTCACTGTGAAACACGGTAATTCCTCACTGTGAAACACGGTAATTCCACAATGTGGATCATGGTAATTCCTCACTGTGAAACACGTTAATTCCTCACTGTGAATCATGGCAATTCCAAACTGTGCATCATGGCAATTCCTCACTGTGAATCATGGTAATTCCACAATGTCAAACAAAGTAATTCCTCACTGTGAAACACGGTAATTCCACAATGTGAAACAAAGTAATTCCTCACTGTGAATCATGGTAATTCCTCACTGTGAATCACAGTAATTCCACAATGTGGATCACGGTAATTCCACACTGTGAAACAAGGTAATTGCTCACTGTGAATCATGGCAATTCCAAACTGTGAATCATGGCAATTCCTCACTGTGAATCATGGTAAGTCCACACTGTGAATCATGGTATTTCCACGCTGTGAATCACAGTAACTCCACAATGTGAATCATGGTAATTCCTCACTGTGAATCACGGTAATTCCACAATGTGGATCATGGTAATTCCTCACTGTGAAATACGGTAATTCCTCACTGTAAAACACGGTAATTCCACAATGTGGATCATGGTAATTCCACACTGTGAAACAAGGTAATTCCTCACTGTGAAACAAGGTAATTCCTCACTGTGAAACACGGTAATTCCTCACTGTGAAACACGGTAATTCCACACTGTGAATCACGGTAATTCCACACTGTGAATCATGGTAATTCCTCACTGTGAAACACGGTAATTCCACAGTGTGAAACACGGTAATTCCTCACTGTGAAACATGGTAATTCCACAGTGTGAAACACGGTAATTCCTCACTGTGAAACACGGTAATTCCTCACTGTGAAACACGGTAATTCCACACTGTGAAACATGGTAATTCCTCACTGTGAAACACGGTAATTCCACAGTGTGAAACACGATAATTCCTCACTGTGAAACACGGTAATTCCACAGTGTGAAACATGTTAATTCCTCAGTTTGAAACACGGTAATTCCACAGTGTGAATCATGGTAATTCCACACTGTGAATCATGGTAATTCCACACTGTGAATCATGGTAATTCCACACTGTGAATCATGGTATTTCCACACTGTGAATCATGGTAATTCCACAATGTCAAACAAAGTAATTCCTCACTGTGAAACACGGTAATTCCACACTGTGAATCATGGTAATTCCTCACTGTGAAACAAGGTAATTCCTCACTGTGAAACATGGTAGTTCCTCACTGTGAAACACGGTAATTCCACAATGTGGATCATGGTAATTCCTCACTGTGAAACACGGTAATTCCACAATGTGGATCATGGTAATTCCTCACTGTGAAACACGGTAATTCCACACTGTGAAACATGGTAATTCCTCACTGTGAAACACGGTAATTCCACAGTGTGAAACACGATAATTCCTCACTGTGAAACACGGTAATTCCACAGTGTGAAACATGTTAATTCCTCAGTTTGAAACACGGTAATTCCACAGTGTGAATCATGGTAATTCCACACTGTGAATCATGGTAATTCCACACTGTGAATCATGGTAATTCCACACTGTGAATCATGGTATTTCCACACTGTGAATCATGGTAATTCCACAATGTCAAACAAAGTAATTCCTCACTGTGAAACACGGTAATTCCACACTGTGAATCATGGTAATTCCTCACTGTGAAACAAGGTAATTCCTCACTGTGAAACATGGTAGTTCCTCACTGTGAAACACGGTAATTCCACAATGTGGATCATGGTAATTCCTCACTGTGAAACACGGTAATTCCACAATGTGGATCATGGTAATTACTCGCTGTGAAACACGGTAATTCCTCACTGTGAAACACGGTAATTCCACACTGTGAATCATGGCAATTCCACAATGTGGATCATGGTAATTCCTCACTGTGAAACACGTTAATTCCTCACTGTGAATCATGGCAATTCCAAACTGTGAATCATGGCAATTCCTCACTGTGAATCATGGTAATTCCACAATATCAAACAAAGTAATTCCTCCTTGTGAAACACGATAATTCCACACTGTGAATCACAGTAATTCCACACTGTGAATCACTGTAATTCCACAATGTGGATCATGGTAATCCCTCACTGTGAAACAAGGTAATTCCACAGTGTGAAACACGGTAATTCCTCACTGTGAAACACGGTAATTCCACAGTGTGAAACACGGTAATTCCTCACTGTGAAACACAGTAATTGCCTCACTGTGAAACACGGTAATTCCACACTGTGAATCATGGTAATTCCTCACTGTGAAACACGGTAATTCCACAGTGTGAAACACGATAATTCCTCACTGTGAAACACGGTAACTCCACAGTGTGAAACATGGTAATTCCTCAGTTTGAAACACGGTAATTCCACAGTGTGAATCATGGTAATTCATCACTGTGAAACACGGTAATTCCACAATGTGGATCATGGTAATTACTCACTGTGAAACACGGTAATTCCTCACTGTGAAACACGGTAATTCCACACTGTGAATCATGGCAATTCCACAATGTGGATCATGGTAATTCCTCACTTTGAAACACGGTAATTCCTCACTGTGAAACAAGGTAATTCCTCACTGTGAAACACGGTAATTCCACAATGTGGATCATGGTAATTCCTCACTGTGAAACACGTTAATTCCTCACTGTGAATCATGGCAATTCCAAACTGTGCATCATGGCAATTCCTCACTGTGAATCATGGTAATTCCACAATGTCAAACAAAGTAATTCCTCACTGTGAAACACGGTAATTCCACACTGTGAATCACAGGAATTCCACACTGTGAATCACTGTAATTCCACAATGTGGATCATGGTAATTCCTCACTGTGAAACAAGGTAATTCCTCACTGTGAAACACGGTAATTCCTCACTGTGAAACACGGTAATTCCACACTGTGAATCATGGTAATTCCACACTGTGAATCACGGTAATTCCACAATGTGGATCATGGTAATTCCACACTGTGAAACAAGATAATTCCACACTGTGAATCACGGTAATTCCACACTGTGAATCATGGTAATTCCTCACTGTGAATCACAGTAATTACTCACTATGAAACACGGTAATTCCACAATGTGGATCATGGTAATTCCTCACTGTAAAACAAGGTAATTCCTCACTGTGAAACACGGTAATTCCACAATGTGAAACAAAGTAATTCCTCACTGTGAATCATGGTAATTCCTCACTGTGAATCACAGTAATTCCACAATGTGGATCACCTTAATTCCACACTGTGAAACAAGGTAATTCCTCACTGTGAATCATGGCAATTCCAAACTGTGAATCATGGCAATTCCTCACTGTGAATCATGGTAATTCCACACTGTGAATCATGGTATTTCCACGCTGTGAATCACAGTAACTCCACAATGTGAATCATGGTAATTCCTCACTGTGAATCACGTTAATTCCACAATGTGGATCATGGTAATTCCTCACTGTGAAACACGGTAATTCCTCACTGTAAAACACGGTAATTCCACAATGTGGATCATGGTAATTCCACACTGTGAAACAAGGTAATTCCTCACTGTGAAACAAGGTAATTCCTCACTGTGAAACACGGTAATTCCTCACTGTGAAACACGGTAATTCCACACTGTGAATCACGGTAATTCCACACTGTGAATCATGGTAATTCCTCACTGTGAAACACGGTAATTCCACAGTGTGAAACACGGTAATTCCTCACTGTGAAACATGGTAATTCCACAATGTGAAACACGGTAATTCCTCACTGTGAAACACGGTAATTCCTCACTGTGAAACACGGTAATTCCACACTGTGAATCATGGTAATTCCTCACTGTGAAACACGGTAATTCCACAGTGTGAAACACGATAATTCCTCACTGTGAAACACGGTAATTCCACAGTGTGAAACATGTTAATTCCTCAGTTTGAAACACGGTAATTCCACAGTGTGAATCATGGTAATTCCACACTGTGAATCATGGTAATTCCACACTGTGAATCATGGTAATTCCACACTGTGAATCATGGTATTTCCACACTGTGAATCACAGTAACTCCACAATGTGGATCATGGTAATTCCTCACTGTGAAACACGGTAATTCCTCACTGTGAAACACGCTAATTCCACACTGTCAATCATGGCAATTCCACAATGTGGATCATGGTAATTCCTCACTTTGAAACACGGTAATTCCTCACTGTGAAACAAGGTAATTCCACACTGTGAAACACGGTAATTCCACAATGTGGATCATGATAATTCCTCACTGTGAAACACGGTAATTCCACAATGTGGATCATGGTAATTCCTCACTGTGAAACACGGTAATTCCACAATGTGGATCATGGTAATTCCTCACTGTGAAACACGGTAATTCCTCACTGTGAAACACGGTAATTCCACAGTGTGAATCATGGTAATTCCACACAGGGAATCATGGTAATTCCACAATGTGGATCATGGTAATTCCACACTGTGAAACACGGCAATTTCACACTGTGAATCACAGTAATTCCACAATGTGGATCATGGTAATTCCACACTGTGAAACAAGGTAATTCCACACTGTGAATCACAGTAATTCCACACTGTGAATCACAGTAATTCCACAATGTGGATCATGGTAATTCCACACTGTGAATCATGGCAGTACCAAACTGTGAATCATGGTAATTCTTCACTGTGAATCACTGTAATTCCACAATGTGAAACAAGGTAATTCCTCACTGTGAAACAAGGTAATTCCTCACTGTGAAACACGGTAATTCCACACTGTGAATCATGGTAATTCCACACTGTGAATCATGGTAATTCCTCACTGTGAAACACGGTAATTCCACAGTGTGAAACACGGTAATTCCTCACTGTGAAACATGGCAATTCCACAGTGTGAAACACGGTAATTCCTCACTGTGAAACACGGTAATTCCTCACTGAGAAACACGGTAATTCCACACTGTGAATCATGGTAATTCCTCACTGTGAAACAAGGTAATTCCTCACTGTGAAACATGGTAATTCCTCACTGTGAAACACGGTAATTCCACAATGTGGATCATGGTAATTCCTCACTGTGAAACACGGTAATTCCACAATGTGGATCATGGTAATTACTCACTGTGAAACACGGTAATTCCTCACTGTGAAACACGGTAATTCCACACTGTGAATCATGGCAATTCCACAATGTCAAACAAAGTAATTCCTCACTGTGAAACACGTTAATTCCTCACTGTGAATCATGGCAATTCCAAACTGTGGATCATGGCAATTCCTCACTGTGAATCATGGTAATTCCAAACTGTGAATCATGGCAATTCCTCACTGTGAATCACGCTAATTCCACACTTTGAATCATGGTAATTCCACACTGTGAATCACGGTAATTCCACAATGTGGATCATGGTAATTCCACACTGTGAACAAGATAATTCCACACTGTGAATCACGGTAATTCCACACTGTGAATCATGGTAATTCCTCACTGTGAATCACAGTAATTACTCACTGTGAAACACGGTAATTCCACAATGTGGATCATGGTAATTCCTCACTGTGAAACAAGGTAATTCCTCACAGTGAAACACGGTAATTCCACAATGTGAAACAAAGTAATTCCTCACTGTGAATCATGGTAATTCCTCACTGTGAATCACAGTAATTCCACAATGTGGATCACGGTAATTCCACACTGTGAAACAAGGTAATTCCTCACTGTGAATCATGGCAATTCCAAACTGTGAATCATGGCAATTCCTCACTGTGAATCATGGTAAGTCCACACTGTGAATCATGGTATTTCCACGCTGTGAATCACAGTAACTCCACAATGTGAATCATGGTAATTCCTCACTGTGAATCACGGTAATTCCACAATGTGGATCATGGTAATTCCTCACTGTGAAATACGGTAATTCCTCACTGTAAAACACGGTAATTCCACAATGTGGATCATGGTAATTCCACACTGTGAAACAAGGTAATTCCTCACTGTGAAACAAGGTAATTCCTCACTGTGAAACACGGTAATTCCTCACTGTGAAACACGGTAATTCCACACTGTGAATCACGGTAATTCCACACTGTGAATCATGGTAATTCCTCACTGTGAAACACGGTAATTCCACAGTGTGAAACACGGTAATTCCTCACTGTGAAACATGGTAATTCCACAGTGTGAAACACGGTAATTCCTCACTGTGAAACACGGTAATTCCTCACTGTGAAACACGGTAATTCCACACTGTGAAACATGGTAATTCCTCACTGTGAAACACGGTAATTCCACAGTGTGAAACACGATAATTCCTCACTGTGAAACACGGTAATTCCACAGTGTGAAACATGTTAATTCCTCAGTTTGAAACACGGTAATTCCACAGTGTGAATCATGGTAATTCCACACTGTGAATCATGGTAATTCCACACTGTGAATCATGGTAATTCCACACTGTGAATCATGGTATTTCCACACTGTGAATCACAGTAACTCCACAATGTGGATCATGGTAATTCCTCACTGTGAAACACGGTAATTCCTCACTGTGAAACACGCTAATTCCACACTGTCAATCATGGCAATTCCACAATGTGGATCATGGTAATTCCTCACTTTGAAACACGGTAATTCCACACTGTGAAACACGGTAATTCCACAATGTGGATCATGATAATTCCTCACTGTGAAACACGGTAATTCCACAATGTGGATCATGGTAATTCCTCACTGTGAAACACGGTAATTCCACAGTGTGAAACACGATAATTCCTCACTGTGAAACACGGTAACTCCACAGTATGAAACATGGTAATTCCTCAGTTTGAAACACGGTAATTCCACAGTGTGAATCATGGTAATTCATCACTGTGAAACACGGTAATTCCACAATGTGGATCATGGTAATTCCTCACTTTGAAACACGGTAATTCCTCACTGTGAAACAAGGTAATTCCTCACTGTGAAACACGGTAATTCCACAATGTGGATCATGGTAATTCCTCACTGTGAAACACGTTAATTCCTCACTGTGAATCATGGCAATTCCAAACTGTGCTTCATGGCAATTCCTCACTGTGAATCATGGTAATTCCACAATGTCAAACAAAGTAATTCCTCACTGTGAAACACGGTAATTCCACACTGTGAATCACAGGAATTCCACACTGTGAATCACTGTAATTCCACAATGTGGATCATGGTAATTCCTCACTGTGAAACAAGGTAATTCCTCACTGTGAAACACGGTAATTCCTCACTGTGAAACACGGTAATTCCACACTGTGAATCATGGTAATTCCACACTGTGAATCACGGTAATTCCACAATGTGGATCATGGTAATTCCACACTGTGAAACAAGATAATTCCACACTGTGAATCACGGTAATTCCACACTGTGAATCATGGTAATTCCTCACTGTGAATCACAGTAATTACTCACTATGAAACACGGTAATTCCACAATGTGGATCATGGTAATTCCTCACTGTAAAACAAGGTAATTCCTCACTGTGAAACACGGTAATTCCACAATGTGAAACAAAGTAATTCCTCACTGTGAATCATGGTAATTCCTCACTGTGAATCACAGTAATTCCACAATGTGGATCACGGTAATTCCACACTGTGAAACAAGGTAATTCCTCACTGTGAATCATGGCAATTCCAAACTGTGAATCATGGCAATTCCTCACTGTGAATCATGGTAATTCCACACTGTGAATCATGGTATTTCCACGCTGTGAATCACAGTAACTCCACAATGTGAATCATGGTAATTCCTCACTGTGAATCACGGTAATTCCACAATGTGGATCATGGTAATTCCTCACTGTGAAACACGGTAATTCCTCACTGTAAAACACGGTAATTCCACAATGTGGATCATGGTAATTCCACACTGTGAAACAAGGTAATTCCTCACTGTGAAACAAGGTAATTCCTCACTGTGAAACACGGTAATTCCTCACTGTGAAACACGGTAATTCCACACTGTGAATCACGGTAATTCCACACTGTGAATCATGGTAATTCCTCACTGTGAAACACGGTAATTCCACAGTGTGAAACACGGTAATTCCTCACTGTGAAACATGGTAATTCCACAATGTGAAACACGGTAATTCCTCACTGTGAAACACGGTAATTCCTCACTGTGAAACACGGTAATTCCACACTGTGAATCATGGTAATTCCTCACTGTGAAACACGGTAATTCCACAGTGTGAAACACGATAATTCCTCACTGTGAAACACGGTAATTCCACAGTGTGAAACATGTTAATTCCTCAGTTTGAAACACGGTAATTCCACATTGTGAATCATGGTAATTCCACACTGTGAATCATGGTAATTCCACACTGTGAATCATGGTAATTCCACACTGTGAATCATGGTATTTCCACACTGTGAATCACAGTAACTCCACAATGTGGATCATGGTAATTCCTCACTGTGAAACACGGTAATTCCTCACTGTGAAACACGCTAATTCCACACTGTCAATCATGGCAATTCCACAATGTGGATCATGGTAATTCCTCACTTTGAAACACGGTAATTTCTCACTGTGAAACAAGGTAATTCCACACTGTGAAACACGGTAATTCCACAATGTGGATCATGATAATTCCTCACTGTGAAACACGGCAATTCCACAATGTGGATCATGGTAATTCCTCACTGTGAAACACGGTAATTCCAAAATGTGGATCATGGTAATTCCTCACTGTGAAACACGGTAATTCCTCACTGTGAAACATGGTAATTCCACAGTGTGAATCATGGTAATTCCACACAGGGAATCATGGTAATTCCACAATGTGGATCATGGTAATTCCACACTGTGAAACACGGCAATTTCACACTGTGAATCACAGTAATTCCACAATGTGGATCATGGTAATTCCACACTGTGAAACAAGGTAATTCCACACTGTGAATCACAGTAATTCCACACTGTGAATCACAGTAATTCCACAATGTGGATCATGGTAATTCCACACTGTGAATCATGGCAGTACCAAACTGTGAATCATGGTAATTCTTCACTGTGAATCACTGTAATTCCACAATGTGAAACAAGGTAATTCCTCACTGTGAAACAAGGTAATTCCTCACTGTGAAACACGGTAATTCCACACTGTGAATCATGGTAATTCCACACTGTGAATCATGGTAATTCCTCACTGTGAAACACGGTAATTCCACAGTGTGAAACACGGTAATTCCTCACTGTGAAACATGGTAATTCCACAGTGTGAAACACGGTAATTCCTCACTGTGAAACACGGTAATTCCTCACTGAGAAACACGGTAATTCCACACTGTGAATCATGGTAATTCCTCACTGTGAAACAAGGTAATTCCTCACTGTGAAACATGGTAATTCCTCACTGTGAAACACGGTAATTCCACAATGTGGATCATGGTAATTCCTCACTGTGAAACACGGTAATTCCACAATGTGGATCATGGTAATTACTCACTGTGAAACACGGTAATTCCTCACTGTGAAACACGGTAATTCCACAATGTGGATCATGGTAATTCCTCACTGTGAAACACGGTAATTCCACAGTGTGAAACACGATAATTCCTCACTGTGAAACACGGTAACTCCACAGTGTGAAACATGGTAATTCCTCAGTTTGAAACACGGTAATTCCACAGTGTGAATCATGGTAATTCATCACTGTGAAACACGGTAATTCCACAATGTGGATCATGGTAATTCCTCACTTTGAAACACGGTAATTCCTCACTGTGAAACAAGGTAATTCCTCACTGTGAAACACGGTAATTCCACAATGTGGATCATGGTAATTCCTCACTGTGAAACACATTAATTCCTCACTGTGAATCATGGCAATTCCAAACTGTGCTTCATGGCAATTCCTCACTGTGAATCATGGTAATTCCACAATGTCAAACAAAGTAATTCCTCACTGTGAAACACGGTAATTCCACACTGTGAATCACAGGAATTCCACACTGTGAAACACTGTAATTCCACAATGTGGATCATGGTAATTCCTCACTGTGAAACAAGGTAATTCCTCACTGTGAAACACGGTAATTCCTCACTGTGAAACACGGTAATTCCACACTGTGAATCATGGTAATTCCACACTGTGAATCACGGTAATTCCACAATGTGGATCATGGTAATTCCACACTGTGAAACAAGATAATTCCACACTGTGAATCACGGTAATTCCACACTGTGAATCATGGTAATTCCTCACTGTGAATCACAGTAATTACTCACTTTGAAACACGGTAATTCCACAATGTGGATCATGGTAATTCCTCACTGTAAAACAAGGTAATTCCTCACTGTGAAACACGGTAATTCCACAATGTGAAACAAAGTAATTCCTCACTGTGAATCATGGTAATTCCTCACTGTGAATCACAGTAATTCCACAATGTGGATCACGGTAATTCCACACTGTGAAACAAGGTAATTCCTCACTGTGAATCATGGCAATTCCAAACTGTGAATCATGGCAATTCCTCACTGTGAATCATGGTAATTCCACACTGTGAATCATGGTATTTCCACGCTGTGAATCACAGTAACTCCACAATGTGAATCATGGTAATTCCTCACTGTGAATCACGGTAATTCCACAATGTGGATCATGGTAATTCCTCACTGTGAAACACGGTAATTCCTCACTGTAAAACACGGTAATTCCACAATGTGGATCATGGTAATTCCACACTGTGAAACAAGGTAATTCCTCACTGTGAAACAAGGTAATTCCTCACTGTGAAACACGGTAATTCCTCACTGTGAAACACGGTAATTCCACACTGTGAATCACGGTAATTCCACACTGTGAATCATGGTAATTCCTCACTGTGAAACACGGTAATTCCACAGTGGGAAACACGGTAATTCCTCACTGTGAAACATGGTAATTCCACAATGTGAAACACGGTAATTCCTCACTGTGAAACACGGTAATTCCTCACTGTGAAACACGGTAATTCCACACTGTGAATCATGGTAATTCCTCACTGTGAAACACGGTAATTCCACAGTGTGAAACACGATAATTCCTCACTGTGAAACACGGTAATTCCACAGTGTGAAACATGTTAATTCCTCAGTTTGAAACACGGTAATTCCACAGTGTGAATCATGGTAATTCCACACTGTGAATCATGGTAATTCCACACTGTGAATCATGGTAATTCCACACTGTGAATCATGGTATTTCCACACTGTGAATCACAGTAACTCCACAATGTGGATCATGGTAATTCCTCACTGTGAAACACGGTAATTCCTCACTGTGAAACACGCTAATTCCACACTGTCAATCATGGCAATTCCACAATGTGGATCATGGTAATTCCTCACTTTGAAACACGGTAATTCCTCACTGTGAAACAAGGTAATTCCACACTGTGAAACACGGTAATTCCACAATGTGGATCATGATAATTCCTCACTGTGAAACACGGTAATTCCACAATGTGGATCATGGTAATTCCTCACTGTGAAACACGGTAATTCCAAAATGTGGATCATGGTAATTCCTCACTGTGAAACACGGTAATTCCTCACTGTGAAACACGGTAATTCCACAGTGTGAATCATGGTAATTCCACACAGGGAATCATGGTAATTCCACAATGTGGATCATGGTAATTCCACACTGTGAAACACGGCAATTTCACACTGTGAATCACAGTAATTCCACAATGTGGATCATGGTAATTCCACACTGTGAAACAAGGTAATTCCACACTGTGAATCACAGTAATTCCACACTGTGAATCACAGTAATTCCACAATGTGGATCATGGTAATTCCACACTGTGAATCATGGCAGTACCAAACTGTGAATCATGGTAATTTTTCACTGTGAATCACTGTAATTCCACAATGTGAAACAAGGTAATTCCTCACTGTGAAACAAGGTAATTCCTCACTGTGAAACACGGTAATTCCACACTGTGAATCATGGTAATTCCACACTGTGAATCATGGTAATTCCTCACTGTGAAACACGGTAATTCCACAGTGTGAAACACGGTAATTCCTCACTGTGAAACATGGTAATTCCACAGTGTGAAACACGGTAATTCCTCACTGTGAAACACGGTAATTCCTCACTGAGAAACACGGTAATTCCACACTGTGAATCATGGTAATTCCTCACTGTGAAACAAGGTAATTCCTCACTGTGAAACATGGTAATTCCTCACTGTGAAACACGGTAATTCCACAATGTGGATCATGGTAATTCCTCACTGTGAAACACGGTAATTCCACAATGTGGATCATGGTAATTACTCACTGTGAAACACGGTAATTCCTCACTGTGAAACACGGTAATTCCACACTGTGAATCATGGCAATTCCACAATGTCAAACAAAGTAATTCCTCACTGTGAAACACGTTAATTCCTCACTGTGAATCATGGCAATTCCAAACTGTGGATCATGGCAATTCCTCACTGTGAATCATGGTAATTCCAAACTGTGAATCATGGCAATTCCTCACTGTGAATCACGGTAATTCCACACTGTGAATCATGGTAATTCCACACTGTGAATCACGGTAATTCCACAATGTGGATCATGGTAATTCCACACTGTGAACAAGATAATTCCACACTGTGAATCACGGTAATTCCACACTGTGAATCATGGTAATTCCTCACTGTGAATCACAGTAATTACTCACTGTGAAACACGGTAATTCCACAATGTGGATCATGGTAATTCCTCACTGTGAAACAAGGTAATTCCTCACTGTGAAACACGGTAATTCCACAATGTGAAACAAAGTAATTCCTCACTGTGAATCATGGTAATTCCTCACTGTGAAACACAGTAATTCCACAATGTGGATCACGGTAATTCCACACTGTGAAACAAGGTAATTCCTCACTGTGAATCATGGCAATTCCAAACTGTGAATCATGGCAATTCCTCACTGTGAATCATGGTAAGTCCACACTGTGAATCATGGTATTTCCACGCTGTGAATCACAGTAACTCCACAATGTGAATCATGGTAATTCCTCACTGTGAATCACGGTAATTCCACAATGTGGATCATGGTAATTCCTCACTGTGAAATACGGTAATTCCTCACTGTAAAACACGGTAATTCCACAATGTGGATCATGGTAATTCCACACTGTGAAACAAGGTAATTCCTCACTGTGAAACAAGGTAATTCCTCACTGTGAAACACGGTAATTCCTCACTGTGAAACACGGTAATTCCACACTGTGAATCACGGTAATTCCACACTGTGAATCATGGTAATTCCTCACTGTGAAACACGGTAATTCCACAGTGTGAAACACGGTAATTCCTCACTGTGAAACATGGTAATTCCACAGTGTGAAACACGGTAATTCCTCACTGTGAAACACGGTAATTCCTCACTGTGAAACACGGTAATTCCACACTGTGAAACATGGTAATTCCTCACTGTGAAACACGGTAATTCCACAGTGTGAAACACGATAATTCCTCACTGTGAAACACGGTAATTCCACAGTGTGAAACATGTTAATTCCTCAGTTTGAAACACGGTAATTCCACAGTGTGAATCATGGTAATTCCACACTGTGAATCATGGTAATTCCACACTGTGAATCATGGTAATTCCACACTGTGAATCATGGTATTTCCACACTGTGAATCACAGTAACTCCACAATGCGGATCATGGTAATTCCTCACTGTGAAACACGGTAATTCCTCACTGTGAAACAGGCTAATTCCACACTGTGAATCATGGCAATTCCACAATGTGGATCATGGTAATTCCTCACTTTGAAACATGGTAATTCCTCACTGTGAAACAAGGTAATTCCACACTGTGAAACACGGTAATTCCACAATGTGGATCATGATAATTCCTCACTGTGAAACACGGTAATTCCACAATGTGGATCATGGTAATTCCTCACTGTGAAACACGGTAATTCCACAATGTGGATCATGGTAATTCCTCACTGTGAAACACGGTAATTCCTCACTGTGAAACATGGTAATTCCTCACTGTGAAACACGGTAATTCCACAATGTGGATCATGGTAATTCCTCACTGTGAAACACGGTAATTCCACAATGTGGATCATGGTAATTACTCACTGTGAATCACAGTAATTACTCACTGTAAAACACGGTAATTCCACAATGTGGATCATGGTAATTCCTCACTGTGAAACAAGGTAATTCCTCACTGTGAAACACGGTAATTCCACAATGTGAAACAAAGTAATTCCTCACTGTGAATCATGGTAATTCCTCACTGTGAATCACAGTAATTCCACAATGTGGATCACGGTAATTCCACACTGTGAAACAAGGTAATTCCTCACTGTGAATCATGGCAATTCCAAACTGTGAATCATGGCAATTCCTCACTGTGAATCATGGTAATTCCACACTGTGAATCATGGTATTTCCACGCTGTGAATCACAGTAACTCCACAATGTGAATCATGGTAATTCCTCACTGTGAATCACGGTAATTCCACAATGTGGATCATGGTAATTCCTCACTGTGAAACACGGTAATTCCTCACTGTAAAACACGGTAATTCCACAATGTGGATCATGGTAATTCCACACTGTGAACCAAGGTAATTCCTCACTGTGAAACAAGGTAATTCCTCACTGTGAAACACGGTAATTCCTCACTGTGAAACAAGGTAATTCCTCACTGTGAAACACGGTAATTCCTCACTGTGAAACACGGTAATTCCACACTGTGAATCACGGTAATTCCACACTGTGAATCATGGTAATTCCTCACTGTGAAACATGGTAATTCCACAGTGTGAAACACGGTAATTCCTCACTGTGAAACATGGTAATTCCACAATGTGAAACACGGTAATTCCTCACTGTGAAACACGGTAATTCCTCACTGTGAAACACGGTAATTCCACACTGTGAATCATGGTAATTCCTTACTGTGAAACACGGTAATTCCACAGTGTGAAACACGATAATTCCTCACTGTGAAACACGGTAATTCCACAGTGTGAAACATGTTAATTCCTCAGTTTGAAACACGCTAATTCCACAGTGTGAATCATGGTAATTCCACACTGTGAATCATGGTAATTCCACACTGTGAATCATGGTAATTCCACACTGTGAATCATGGTATTTCCACACTGTGAATCACAGTAACTCCACAATGTGGATCATGGTAATTCCTCACTGTGAAACACGGTAATTCCTATCTGTGAAACACACTAATTCCACACTGTGAATCATGGCAATTCCACAATGTGGATCATGGTAATTCCTCACTTTGAAACACGGTAATTCCTCACTGTGAAACAAGGTAATTCCACACTGTGAAACACGGTAATTCCACAATGTGGATCATGATAATTCCTCACTGTGAAACACGGTAATTCCACAATGTGGATCATGGTAATTCCTCACTGTGAAACACGGTAATTCCACAATGTGGATCATGGTAATTCCTCACTGTGAAACACGGTAATTCCTCACTGTGAAACACGGTAATTCCACACTGTGAATCATGGAAATTCCACAATGTGGATCATGGTAATTCCTCGCTGTGAAACACGTTAATTCCTCACTGTGAATCATGGTAATTCCAAACTGTGAATCATGGCAATTCCTCACTGTGAATCATGGTAATTCCACAATGTCAAACAAAGTAATTCCTCACTGTGAAACACGGTAATTCCACACTGTGAATCACTGTAATTCCACAATGTGGATCATGGTAATCCCTCACTGTGAAACAAGGTAATTCCACAGTGTGAAACACGGTAATTCCTCACTGTGAAACACGGTAATTCCACAGTGTGAAACACGGTAATTGCCTCACTGTGAAACACGGTAATTCCACACTGTGAATCATGGTAATTCCTCACTGTGAAACACGGTAATTCCACAGTGTGAAACACGATAATTCCTCACTGTGAAACACGATAATTCCTCACTGTGAAACACGGTAACTCCACAGTGTGAAACATGGTAATTCCTCAGTTTGAAACACGGTAATTCCACAGTGTGAATCATGGTAATTCCACACTGTGAATCATGGTAATTCCACACTGTGAATCATGGTATTTCCACACTGTGAATCACAGTAACTCCACAATGTGGATCATGGTAATTCCTCACTGTGATTCACGCTAATTCCACAATGTGAAACACGGTAATTCCTCACTGTGAAACACAGTAATTGCCTCACTGTGAAACACGGTAATTCCACACTGTGAATCATGGTAATTCCTCACTGTGAAACACGGTAATTCCACAGTGTGAAACAAGATAATTCCTCACTGTGAAACACGGTAACTCCACAGTGTGAAACATGGTAATTCCTCAGTTTGAAACACGGTAATTCCACAGTGTGAATCATGGTAATTCCACACTGTGAATCATGGTAATTCCACACTGTGAATCATGGTATTTCCACACTGTGAATCACAGTAACTCCACAATGTGGATCATGGTAATTCCTCACTGTGAATCACGGTAATTCCACAATGTGGATCATGGTAATTCCTCACTGTGAAACACGGTAATTCCTCACTGTGAAACACGGTAATTCCACACTGTGAATCATGGCAATTCCACAATGTGGATCATGGTAATTCCTCACTTTGAAACACAGTAATTCTTCACTGTGAAACAAGGTAATTCCTCACTGTGAAACACGGTAATTCCACAATGTGGATCATGGTAATTCCTCACTGTGAAACACGGTAATTCCACAATGTGGATCATGGTAATTCCTCACTGTGAAACACGGTAATTCCACAATGCGGATCATGGTAATTCCTCACTGTGGATCATGGTAATTCCTCACTTTGAAACATGGTAATTCCTCACTGTGAAACAAGGTAATTCCTCACTGTGAAACATGGTAATTCCACAATGTGGATCATGGTAATTCCTCACTGTGAAACACGTTAATTCCTCACTGTGAATCATGGCAATTCCAAACTGTGAATCATGGCAATTCCTCACTGTGAATCATGGTAATTCCACAATGTCAAACAAAGTAATTCCTCACTGTGAAACACGGTAATTCCACACTGTGAATCACAGTAATTCCATTCTGTGAATCACTGTAATTCCACAATGTGGATCATGGTAATTCCTCACTGTGAAGCAAGGTAATTCCTCACTGTGAAACAAGGTAATTCCTCACTGTGAAACACGGTAATTCCTCACTGTGAAACACGGTAATTCCACACTGTGAATCATGGTAATTCCACACTGTGAATCACGGTAATTCCACAATGTGGATCATGGTAATTCCACACTGTGAAACAAGATAATTCCACACTGTGAATCACGGTAATTCCACACTGTGAATCATGGCAATTCCAAACTGTGAATCATGGTAATTCCTCACCGTGAATCACGGTAATTACTCACTGTGAAACACGGTAATTCCACAATGTGGATCATGGTAATTCCTCACTGTGAAACAAGGTAATTCCTCACTGTGAAACACGGTAATTCCACAATGTGAAACAAAGTAATTCCTCACTGTGAATCATGGTAATTCCTCACTGTGAATCACAGTAATTCCACAATGTGGATCATGGTAATTCCACACTGTGAAACAAGGTAATTCCTCACTGTGAATCATGGCAATTCCAAACTGTGAATCATGGCAATTCCTCACTGTGAAACACGGTAATTCCACAATGTGGATCATGGTAATTCCACACTGTGAAACAAGGTAATTCCTCACTGTGAAACACGGTAATTCCTCACTGTGAAACACGGTAATTCCACACTGTGAATCATGGTAATTCCACACTGTGAATCACGGTAATTCCACAATGTGGATCATGGTAATTCCACACTGTGAAACAAGATAATTCCACACTGTGAATCACGGTATTTCCACACTGTGAATCATGGCAATTCCAAACTGTGAATCATGGTAATTCCTCACTGTGAATCACGGTAATTACTCACTGTGAAACACGATAATTCCACAATGTGGATCATGGTAATTCCTCACTGTGAAACAAGGTAGTTCCTCACTGTGAAACACGGTAATTCCACAATGTGAAACAAAGTAATTCCTCACTGTGAATCATGGTAATTCCTCACTGTGAATCACAGTAATTCCACAATGTGGATCATGGTAATTCCACTATGTGGATCATAGTAATTCCTCACTGTGAATCAAAGTAATTCCTCACTGTGAAACACGGTAATTCCTCACTGTGAATCATGGCAATTCCAAACTGTGAATCATGGCTATTCCTCATTGTGAAACACGGTAATTCCACAATGTGGATCATGCTAATTCCTCACTGTGAAACAAGGTAATTCCTCACTGTGAAATACGGTAATTCCACAATGTGAAACAAAGTAATTCCTCACTGTGAATCATGGCAATTCCTCACTGTGAAAAACGGCAATTCCAAACAGTTAATCATAGCAATTCCTCACTGTGGATCACGGTAATTCCACAATGTGAATCACAGTAATTCCACAATGTGGATCATAGTAATTCCTCACTGTGAATCAAAGTAATTCCTCACTGTGAAACACGGTAATTCCTCACTGTGAATCACGGTAATTCCTCACTGTGAAAAACTGCAATTCCAAATAGTCAATCATAGCAATTCCTCACTGTGAATCACGGTAATTCCACAATGTGGATGATGGCAATTCCTCACTGTGAATCACGGTAATTCCACAATGTGGATCATGGTAATTCCTCACTGTGAATCAAAGTAATTCCTCACTGTGAAACACGGTAGTTCCTCACTGTGATTCATGGTAATTCCTCACTGTGAATCACGGTAATTCCACAATGTGGATCATGGTAATTCCTTACTGTGAATCACGGTAATTCCACAATGTGGATCATGGTAATTCCTCACTGTGAATCAAAGTAATTCCTCACTGTGAATCACGGTAATTCCTCACTGTGAATCACGGTAATTCCTCACTGTGAATCACGGTAATTCCAAACTGTGAATCACGGTAATTCCAAACTGTGTAACCTGATAATTCCACACTGTGCTTCATGGGAATACCAGTGTGAAGCATGGTAATTTTACACCGTTAGTCATAGTAATTCCACACTGTAAATCATGGTAAGTCCACATTGTCAATGAGGATAATTCCACAGTGTGAATCACGGTAATTCCACACTGCATATCATGGCAATTCCAGAGTATGGATCATGGTAATTCCGCACTGTGTATCATGGTAATTCCAGAGTGTTGATCATGGTAATTCTGCACTGTGTATCATGGTAATCCCACAGTGTGAATCACTGCAATGGCACACTGCCATTTATAGTAATTCCACACTGTGAATCATGGTAATGCCATGGTGTGAGTCAAGGTAATTCGATGTCAATGTGTAAATAATAACACTGCACGGCAAGCACCTTGTTAAAGACAATTGCTAGTTAAACAGGTGATGGGCAATGGTTATCCAATCTAAACAGAATGAAAAGATACAGCTGGAACACTTTGTGTGGAAGCTACTTGGAAATCAGTGGCACTGAGGAGCTGCCTTGAAAATAAACCAACTAGAACCAAAAGACCAGCCTGGACTAATTCTTCCACCACAACCTCTTACTGTGAGTAGGATAGTGGCGGAGGATGAACTCTAAGCTTTGCTGGTTGATTGCTGTATATGAAGCGTTTTGACTCAGCCCTCTTAGGGAAAAGAAGTGCACTGTTGCTGACAATTTAGGTTATAGAATGGCAGTGCAAAATCGCAAGCTTTGACTATCCACCAATCTTTTCTGACTCTGAACCTTATCAGCAATGGAAGGCTGAAACTGAAATGTGGATCCGGGTTACTTCCATACCCCGGAAGAAGCAAGTTATGGCTTTGGCGTTATCATTACCAGCCCAAAGTAAGATAAGGAGTAAAGTATTATCAGAGTGGAAAATTGGTGATTTGGATCATGAAGAGGGATTGAACCTTCTGTTAAAATTTTTGGATAGGTTTTACAAATAGGATGAGTTATTGGAAGCGCATGAAGCTTGGACGATCTTTGATAGGTTTAGGAAATCAGATGATCAGTCCATGGAAGAATATACCATGGATTTTGATAAATGGTACAAGAGATGACAGAGATTTGAACTTGAAATTCTGGAATTGGTATTGGTGTTTCAATCACTGGACTGTGCCCACATTTCCCACATTGATGGTCTTTTAGTACTAACAGGGGTTCAATTCCAGGGGAAAGAACCTCTCCTAGATCAAATACCTGCTGCCCTAAAAAAAGTTTTGGGGAACAGATTTTCCCTGCCACTTTCTTAGCAAATGCAAACAACTCTGCCGTGAAACAAGGGATAGAGGATCCAATGGTGGCTAAATTTCGAGGTCAACCAAATATTAGATGAAGATTCCAATACAAAGAAGATTCCAATGCCAAGAGGTCCAATTTGAGAATCGGGACAAAAAGTGTGTCTGGGACGGTGACCATAGGTATTTGAACCCAAAAAACGCACGGGGAATGGTTCATTTTGGTACGGGGGGCAATGTGACATAGAATGTTATGTTGATAACCAGTCTCTTTGGGACAATGTTCATCCCACAAAAGGTGTTACTGAAGAAAGGCTAAGAATAGACCTAGCCAGCATAAAAGAAATGTTAGAGAGGAGAGAGATCTCTAAGATACAATGGGTTGACACAAGTCAACCAACTATCAGACTGCTTAATGAAAAGAAGCACCTGCTCTAAGAAATTACTAAATGTATTGGGAGAGGGGGTGTCTTCTGTTATAATGATGAAATGAAAAAAAACTACTTTTGTTTTATAATTGTTTATATATAGATTTGGTAAAGGAAATATGGGAACTATAGATGTGGAAATACATGACATTATTTCCTGTTTGTTTCAAAAATGTGTTTTTCAAAGTTTTAATTTAAAAAGGAAAGAGGGGGAATCTGTCAGTGTCGAAATAATCACACTGCATGGCAATCACCTTGTTAAAACCGATTGCTAGTTAAACAGGTGATGGGCATGGATTATCCCATCTAACTAGAATAATAAAGAAGCAGCTGGAACACTGTGTGGAAGCTACTTGGAAATCAGTGGCACTGATGAGTTGTCTTGAAAATAAACCAGCTAGAATTAATTCTTGCACCACAACCTCTTATTGTGAGTAACATTCAACACTGTGAATCACGGTAATTCCACACCTGTAGGTCATGGTAATTCACCACCGTGGATCCCGCTAATTCCACATTGTTAATTCTATAGTTTGTGAATTATGTTTTTTGATTATCAAGTTTGCTTTGCCCTGCGAACACAAGTTGTGCCTTTAATATTAACACGTTAGTTGGTGCTTGAAACAATTTAGGCAGAGAGACCGATTAATTGAACAAATACTGGTGGTTTATTGGAACTAAGAACAGGACACTAACACCATGTGTGCTTCTTCAATCACCTCCACTCTAGACTTACAGTTACCCAATTAGCCCACACTGTTCAGTGATTGGTCAATACAGTCACGTGGTCAGTTAACTATATTCACTTCAAGGTACATATCACTCCACTTTACCACATCCCTCCCCTTTTACTTGAAAGTACAATTGACAAGCATCACAACATCCCAATTATTTACATGAATAATTATTTACAAGTCAAGTTTCTCAGGAGGGTTCCTCAGATGTGTCGAGCGCTGTAGCTCAACAGCCTGGGATGGTTTTTCCGAGTCCCCCTCCTCAGGGGTCAACTGTCCACTAGGCTCTTTGGTGGAAGTGGGAAAGTTTGTGCCTTTGACCCTCTCGGGTTGAACAGACCCCACTGGTACTTCCACATCATGTGACATTTCTGATACATGCATTACAGACTCAGATGCAAGTGATGACTTCTTGTGGGACTGCCTCTCTTCTCTGGAGATGATCCATGTGTCATCTAATTATTCATTTACCCATACATTACAGGAGAGAGGTCCTGTCACCAGACTCTCAGACTGGCTAATTGGTTCCATCTCCAAGGTTCTTTGCGAGAACTGTGTCTCCCATCGTGAAATTTCTTTCATGTTTATGGCCATCATGTCTAGCCTCGTGGGCCTCTTGGTTTCTCTCCATCCTCCCCTCTAAATTCAGCCTGATAAGAGTTAGATGGATGCGGAGACGTCTCTTCATTAGTAATTCAGTGGTCGTGTGTGGGGTTGTCCGGTATGTGAACAGGAACCCTGACAATCTGGTGCTGTTGGAATCCCCGTCCAGCATTTTCATCCCAAACTTAAAAGTTTGGACTGCCCGCTCAGCCAAACCATTAGAAGCGGGGTGGTAAGGCGAGGTTATTCCATCGAGGGTTGTAAACCTGTGGAACTCCTCGCTGGTAAACGCAGTCCTGTTATCCAACACGAGCACCTCCATGAGTAACCCGTGCACTGCAAAACTCTGTTACAAATGGTCTATGGTGGCTGCAGACATGGGTGACCGGACTTCATGGACATCCATCCACTTTAGTGGGCGTCTATTAGTAAAAAGAACATTTTGCCCAAGAAGGGCCCCACATAGTCGACGTGGAGGTGCACCCATGGTCACCCCAGCCATTCCCAGGGATGCAATGGAGCTAAGGGGGGGGGGGGGGGGCGGGGGAGCTTTTGTGCCTGTTGACATTGAAGACAACTTTTAACTAGGGTTTTAGTGTCCATGTCCACTCCTGGCCACCACCAGTAGCTGCGTCTGAGCATCTTCATCCTACTAATGCCAGAGTGAGCGCTATGTAATTCAGCCAGTAATGACCTTTGCCCTCTCGGGGGAACGATAACCCAGAGCAATATGCCATCTTGGCAGGTGAGCTCATATCTGCCATTGAAATGAGGCTTCATATCAACAGGCTTTGACCCTCCTGACCATCCATTCAAGACCTGCTCCTGGCCGTGAGATAAATGTGGCTTGTCCACTCTTGGATTTGTTTGGCCTGGACAGGGGAGGAATCCAAAAAATTTACTAAGACAAGTTCCTGGGGAATTGGAACCTTCACGTTGGTATCTGGCAGGGGGAGGAGGCTCAGTGAGTCAGTATGTGTGATCTGGCTTCCCGATCAATGAATAAAAGTGTATTTGTAAGCTGCCAATATCACTGCCCTCCTCTGGATATGAGCAGATGTGATGGGGGTATCGCCTTATCCCCTTCAAATAATCCCAGCAGAGGCTTGTGATCAGATATAATGTGAAAACCATGGAGGTATTGATGGAATTTCTGAACAACAAACACAACAGGCAAGCCCTCCTCTATTTGAGAATATTGTCACTCTGCAGCACTGAGTGTGCGAGATGTTTAACCAGAGCCATCAGAGCCATCCAACATCCGATGTGAAAGTACAGCCCCTCCTCGATAAGGGGAGGTGTCGCAAGTTAAAATCAATTCTTTCTTTGGGTCAAAGGGGACCAGTCAGGCTGATGATCTTAACAACTGCTTTACCTTCAGAAACGCCTCCTGATGTGGAGCTTGCCAAATCCATTGATGGTTTCTCTTAAGCAATGTGTATAATGGAGCCAGTGTGGTTGATAGGTTTGGGAGAAATCACCCATAGTAGTTTATCAGGCCTAAGAAGCCTTTGATTCTGTAGTGTTCTTCGGTGTAGGTGCCTCGCAAGTAGCCTTGACCTTTCCTTCCACAGGATGCAGGCCCTGCGCATCAACCTTATGGCCCAAGTAAACTGCCTCTTTGGCTCGGAAAATGTATTTCTCTCATTACAAGCATACCCCCACTTGTGAGAAGCGTTTCAGCCCCTCCTCCAAATTAGCTAAATGTTCTTCGTCAGTTAGTCCAATTACCAAGACATGATCCAGATAAACGACGACATGGGGCAGTCCCTGAAGCAGATTTTCCATGGTACACTGGAAAATAGCACACGCCAATGAGACCCCAAAGGGTAGTCGAGTATATTGATACAATCCTCGATGTCTATTGATGGTCACAAATCCCCTAGAACCTTTATCCAGCTCTACCTGCTGGTAGGTGTGGCTCATGTCGAGTTTTGAACATGTGATGCCCCCTGCCAATTTAGAATATAATTTGTCAATCTTTGGTGTTGGGTGTCTATCAAGTTTGGCCACTCTGTTTACAGCTAACTTACAACCACTGCAAAAGTGAACACTTTGGTCTGGCTTCAGTCTGGGCGCTGTGGGTGATGCCCACTTGGAAAATTGCACCGGTTGTAAGATACCCAAATTTTCCAGCCTGTTTATCCTGGTCACGACCTTGTCCCATACAGCATAAGGGACTGGTCTGGCTCTGATAAATCTGGGGGTTGCGTTAGGGTCCATGTAGGTTTTGATTTGTAGCCCATGAATCCTTCTTAGCTTGTCACTGAAAATGGAAGCGTACTTTTGTAACAATTCCTGTAAGCTTCTCATTCTGATTTGAAAAATCTCGACCTATTTGAGCCAGTTGTGACCAATTAAACTGGGGCCTGCTCCAACTACTATGATAAGAGGTAAATTTGCAAACTGATCCCCATACTGCACTAGGACTTGACATATCCCTTTCACTCTTATTTCTTTGCCCTTATATGTTTTTAATTTAGTGTCTGATTCTTCCAAACTTAAAGGATGGATTCCTTTATTCAAGTATCTGAACGTAGTCTCTCCTATGACAGACATTGTGCCCCAGTATCGACCTCCGTCCTGATTGACTCTAATGGCTACTTGGATTGGCTCAGTTCGACCCACTTTCAGGTTGTATAGTGAATCGATGTCAGATTCTGCTTCCACTGGTTTTTCAATAAGGCAGATTTTGTGATTCCTACCTTTGTTTTTAAAATGCTGGCTCAGCCTATCTGTATAATACTGTATTATGTGACCATTGGGGTGGCAGAGAAAGCATTCGATATTCCTGAACTGTCGATCGCCTGCAGGCTGCCTGGATGCATTTCTCTCATTAATGTTGTGGGTTTTCACTGTAGTTCTGTTGTTCTTCAATGGTCTGTACATAGTGGGCGTTCCCTGCCTTTCTGAGGAGTCCGACGTTTTCCTGCCTTTTGTTATTGGCCCTTCCCGCCCTACAAGACGGACAAGATGTGTGTCTTTTAGTTTCTAACAGCCTCTCCATGGTTGTTGCCAATTCTAATGTTATACTGAAGTCTAGGTTAGTTTCAGATAGCAATCGCTTTTGAATAGCATCGTTCCCGATCCTGAATATCAATCAGTCTCTTAACATGTCATTAATTGCAGTTCCGAACTCACGATATTCCATTAATCCCTTTGAAGCAACTACACAGCCAGAGATTGTCTCTCCTGGAAGCTCATTCCTGGAATTGAATTTAAAACGCTGCATAGTGACTGAGGGCTCTGGCTTCAGGTGTTTTACAATGTTTACTAACCCATTGAAAGTCTTCATATCAGGGGAGTCAGGTGATGTGAGGTTGTGGATCAGCCCATATGAATATCTTCTCTGTCGTGCATTTAACTTCTGTTGAAAATACTATATCGGTTTCTCAATTCCAGCATCATCTTTTTATAACAGTACAGCCCCAATGCCTATATCGCTTATAGCAATGACCAACTTGAATTGCTTGGCATAATTGGGTATTGCCAATACTGGTGTTGTAGTTAATACAATTTTCAAACTATCAAATGACTTCTGACACTCCTGTGTCCATTGAAGCTTCTTGTTCCTTTTTAATAGGTCAGTCAGTGGAGCAACCACTTGGTTAAAATTTGGTACAAATTTCCGGTAAAACCCACTCATTCTCAGAAATCTCAAAACCTCTCATTTTGTTGCAGGCACTGGGAAATCCACAATAGCCTTGAATTTCACATCTCTTGGAGCTACCATACCATACCAATGGTATGGCCAAGGTGCGTAACTTGTGCTTTTGCAAATTCCGTTTTAGCCAAGATCATCACCGTTCTTCCAAATGTTGTAAATACTCCTTCCATGTAGGACTGAAACTATTAGATCTTCAATATAAACAGCACAATTGCTTAGGCCTGTAATTACCTTGTTCGTCAGTCTTTGAAATGTCACAGGCGCATTCCTCATACCAAATGCCATGACTCTAAACTGATGTAGTCCATTTGGCATCACAAAAGCCGATATCTCCTTTGCTCTCTCCAATAACAGTACTTGCCAATACCCTTTTAGCAAGTTGTTATGAGACAGCAGTTTATTAAAGTTAAGCTATTCAAAAATCCCAGAGGGAAACTTTAAACAACTGTCATAATCTATATTTTAAGTGATATGTTTGAGATGCAGCTCTAAATTCAGGAATCAGACCCCCAGTTCTCAAGAGGTTTCATATTAAACTAAATGAAACATTTTATTAACTTACACATGAGGAGGTGGTGGAGTAGTGATATTTTCACTGGACTAGTGTTTCAGAGACCCAGGGTAATGCTCTGGGGATCTGGATTTGAATCCCACCACAGCAGATGGTGGAATTTGCATTCAATAAATATCTGGAATTAAAAGTCTAATGATGCCCATGAAACCATTGTCAATTTGTCGTAAAAACCCTTTAGCGGAGGAAATCTGCCATCCTCACCTGGTCTGGCCTACATGTGACTCCAGACCCACAGCAATGTGGTTGACTCTTAAAAGTTCCCTCTGAAGAAGGGCAATTAGGGATGGGCAATAATTGCTGGTCTAGCCACCGACGCCCACATCCCATGAACAAATAAATAAAGAAAAATGTTAAAATACATATACATGGCTACAAATTACTATATCATAACTTTTAGAAATTCCCTAAACTAATCTCCATTAAGGCAACAGCAGACACCAAGCAAAGCATTTTCCCCTTATGAATTCAAGATTAGGTTCCTTTCACTTTGGTTCCTGTGGAATCAGTTGGAGACTTACAGCTGCTTTGATCTTACATTGTCCTCTGTCCTGCACACACACAGCTGAAGTTATAACTAGCTCAGCTCATTGAATGCAAATTCTCATTGTATCACCAGCCTCTTCTAACAATAAAACCCCTTTCATAGTACCAATTTTATTAGGAATATAAACACTGCTTGGTCTCTGCCAGCTAGGTGCCAGATTTCACCCTACTTCTTGAATGCTCTATTCAAAAAGTGCAAATGCACCCTACCTCTCTTACATCTCAAAGCTGGTACACATCAAAGCATCCAGACTAACCAGCTTTAATCCAATTAAGACACACCCAACAGACTAAGCCTCCATTATAAAAGAAAAATATTTTCCGATAATATTACATTCATTGATAAATTTTGATCATTCCATTTTCTCAATACAATCCTCCAGCCATGGTATAGGATATGAATCTGCTTTTGTCAGCACATTCATCTTTCAATAGTCCACACACAGTCTTTGTGTTCCATCTAGTTTTGGTACCAGTACAATAAGTGAACTCCAGTTACTGCACTGAGACTCAATGAAGCATGAAGTCAATTTTGTTCTGTAATTGTGATAACTTTGCCAGATTTAATCTATAAGGATGTTGCCTTACCGAAGGCACATCATGTATAGCTAAATCTGTCCTCTCTAACATATTTCCACACAAAGCTTTGTGACTGCAACAGCTTTTCCAAATCAGTGAGACTTGTCTGGAAGGTAACTCAATATTACATTTAAGTTTTCAAATACCCCCTCATTATCCGAGTTGATTAGAGTAAAATCAATTTCAGAGTCCTGCATTTCTACCTCGTTCTCATTACCTACACCACTGACACCTCCTTTTGGTCCTCTTCCCTGTCAAAGTACTTTTTAAGCATATTTACATAACACACCCTCTGCTTCTTTCTTTTAACAGGAGTATTTATTCCCTAGTTTTAATATTTCTTAAAGGTGTTGCTTCAGGAAACTTTGTAGACACATCCATTATTGTCATTAAGTACTGATTTCTACTTTTCATCTTAGAGAGGGGTCCTATATAATCAATCGTGACCCTAATAAAAGTTTTTTCAAATGCTGGTATTCGGATTAAAGGTGCCGCTTAATCACTGCTTATGATTTTCTGTAACCTGCTCCTCTGAATTCTCTTGGGTAAATTGTGAACACATTCTCATTTCTTTACCTATTTCTGATTCTCCCTGTTTTACCTTGTGATGACTGATGCAGTTGGTAAAGCTGAGTTATTTAAAAATCCCAGAGGGAAACTTTAAACAACTGTCATAACCTATAATTTTGAGTGTAATGTTTGAGATGTGGTTCTAAATTCAGGAATCAGACTACCAGTTTTTGAGGTTTTACATGAAACTAAATGAAACCTTTTATTAATTTATGCAGGTTAAAATTTATATTTACGCATGGCTACAAATTACCACTATCATTTTTTAACAAATTCCCAAACTAATCTTCATTAAGGCAACACCAACCCATAGACTTAACCAAACACCAGGCAAAGCATTTTCACCTTACAAATTCAAAATGAGATTCTTTTCACTGCAGAGCCAGCTGGAGGCTTAGATTTGCTTTATGATCTCACATTGCCTCTGCTTTTGCACACCTGAAAACTACTGAAGCTATACCCACCACTGCTGATTGAATTCAAATTCTCATTGTCTCACCAGCCTCCTTGAACTTCACCTTTTAACAATGAAACCTCATTCATCATACTAATTTTATTAGTAATATAAACATATTGCTTGGTAGCTGCTAGATAGGTGTCCATTTTCACCCCACTTCTTGAATGCTCTATTCAAAAAATGCACACCATCTCTGTTCCATATCACAACTAGCACCTATCAAAGTACCCAGACAAGCTGGCTTTAATCCAGTTAAGACACACCTGCAGACTAAACCTCTATTTTAAAAGAAAAATATTTTCCAAAATATTATATATACTAACAGCTTCATGACATACCTGTACACAAACTGTTGGTTTTTCCTGTGCCGGAACCTCAGAATCCACGGTACTTTTACTTCCAGAACTTCTCTGCACCTCAATAATTCCCTATCACCTGACATGTGTAACATGTTCTACAGCATTTGACTACATTACTATACAATCTTGGCCAATAAAATGTTCCTGTACTTTTGTCTGTGTCTTTCTAATTCCCAAATACTACCCCACCCCCATCGGAATTTCACGAGCAATCCTCAGAATCTCATTTCTATACCCTAATGGGATAACAATCTGATGTACCTCCCTCCAGCTTTCATTTGCTGAGACATGATCTGGCCTTCATTTTCTCATTAAGATATCACCCTTAAGGTAAAAACATTCGGGAGTACATTTTGCTTCTGTTCCTGAATAAGCTGTCTGATATAAATGTTTTAATTGCAAATTATTTTGCTGCAACTCAATTATCTGCCTTGAGTTAAGCACTTCAGCTGAAGTGTCCTCTCCTGTCTCTTTCTGAACAATATTATCGAACACAGTGCCTGCTAATTGGATTTCAATACCTTCTTCCTGCCCTTGAACTGCCTGTTATTCTTGTTTTTTTTGGTTCAACCTCTGTGCCTGTGATCTCCTTATCATACAATTTGGAAACAATCCAACATGCTCCTTCTGTTACACCTCTGTTGAAAATGCCTCTACAGGCTGCTCAACTACCATAGGCATCACCCACATCTGTGACCCAGCTATATCATTACCCAGAATAAATTGAACCCCTGCAATGGGCAATTTTTCCATCGCTCCAACAGTCACTTCTCCTGTTGCTCTTTAAATTTACCTTCCGCAATGGAATAGGTTTAGCATCTCCATGAACCCACCTGTTCCTGTAATACACCCTCTGAACAACAAATGTCACTGTCCCACAACATTAAGAATTGACTAGCCCCTGTGTCTCTTAAAATTTTAACATCTTCACCTACTCCAACTGGTACACATGGAAATACTTTCCCTTCACATACAAAATCTCTAAACATTTCTGCAACCTGCTCCTCCGAACTCTCTTGGGTAAATTGTGAACACTTTCCCATTTCTTTACCCATCACTGATTCTTCCTGTTTTACCTGTACACAAACGCTGGTGTTTCCCATGCCTGAACCTCAGAACCCACAGTACTTTTACTTCCAGAACTTTTCTGCACCCCAATAATTCCAACAAATTTTCCTTGCAATTTCCAGCACATTGGCTTCATGAGTCCAACTTTATTACAATGAAAACGCCTCAATTTTCGAAAGTCACTTCTACCCTCAGCAGCTTCCTTTTTATTCTTAGGAAAAGCTTCCTGGGAATTTCCACCTACTCCTTCTCTTCCCTGGCTACCCACCTTCCTTTTGCCTTCCCACTTTTTATCCTTTTCCAATTTGAAAGGGTGATGGAAAAGGGTTTAGCTCTATTCACTAACTCATAATCATCAGCTATCTTTGCTACTTGCCTTACAGAATCAACCCTCTGTTCCTCCACATGAGTTCTCACTACCGAAGGGATTGAATCTTTAAATTCTTCCAAAAGAATTACTTCTCTAAGAGCTGCATACGTTGTCTCTATTTTTAATGCCCGTATCCATCGGTCAAAATTACTTTGTTTTACTCTCTCAAACTCAATATAAGTTTGCCCAGGTTGTTTTCTCATATTTCTAAATCTCTGCCTGTATGCTTGAGGAACCAACTCATATGCATTCAAAATAGTGTTTTTTAAACCACAACATGATTCACTGATACTTCTTCAGACAGAGAAGCATATACCTCATGTGCTGTACCTGCCTACCTGGATTGTAACAATAGTGTCCAATTCTCCAGTGGCCATTTCATCTATTTAGCTATCTTCTCAAATGAAATAAAGAATGCTTCATTATCTTTTTCCTCAAACTTTGGAAGAGTTGGTACAAATGTAAACATCTCCCCACTGGGTTCTACTCTGGAGATAAATCCTTCCTCACCTCCTGGCATCTCTTTTTTAACTGCCAACATTTTCAGTTGGAATTCTTGCTCTCTCTTTTTCTCTTTCCTCCTTCCCTGCCTTCACAATTTCTAACTTCCTTTCCTGTTCTCTTTCTCTCTCCTGCCTTTCTGCCTGTTCCCATTGGAATGCCCTTTCTCTGTCCTTTTCTTCCAATTCAATCATTTTCATTTGCAACTGATTTTGAGCCCCTTCCAATGAACCACCCCTTGGAGAACTCTCTCTCTCAGGTATTCCTTCCAATTTCAAATGCTGTGCTATCATTTCAAGTATGTCTGATTTTTTAGCCCCTGCAGGTAACCCCAATTGTAATTTATCTGCCAACTCTGTTAACTTACACTTGGACATTTTTTGTAATCCAACCAGAGTTATATCTTCTACTTCCAAAAAAGATTTAGCCGTTGACTCACTTCAAAAATACCTCACCAAATCTGAACTCAAAGTGTTTCTCATACTCGTAAACTTAAGATTCATCAATTCCAAAAGAATCAAGGAATTTCAAATATATCCCGCAAAGAGTCCCCAGTTATTATAACACAGCCGATAGTAAAGGCTGAGTTGTTGAAATCCCAGAGGGAAACTTGAAGCAACTGTCATAACCCATTTTTGAAATTTGTATGTTTCGAGATGCAAGCTTCAAATTCAGTAGCAATAAGACCACTAAGTCTCAAGAAGGTTTTTATAAAACTAAATTAAACACTTATTAATACAAAGATTGTAAACGCATATATATGTCTACAAAATTTACTATTATAGTAACTCCAAAAATCCCCTAATTATTCTGACTCTCAGTTACACCCCATTAAGGCAACAGTAAATCTCATAGATTTAAACAGACACCTGGCAAAGCACAACCTGGACAGTCACATTTAAAATGAGTTTCTTTCAGCTCTGGGTCCTTGTAGACAGCAGGTTGAGGCTTAGAGGCTGGAGGCTTCTCACACTTGTTAGATCTTAAAATGCCTCTCCCTGACCCACAATCTCCTTTAGAGATGTCTTTCTCTTTGAATGTATATTTTCCATTGTATCACTAGGCTTTTAATTTTAACAATAACATCCGTTCATCCCACCAACTTTTTTAGTAAGCGGAAGAAAATAAATACATTGTTTGGTGTCTACTAGCTAGGTGCAAGATTCCACCCATTCTTTTGAATGGTTTATTAAAAAATGCAAATTGCCCCCTTGACACTAATGTTTCTAAACTTCCCTATGTTTATCTAATTACCATTTCAAACCTACTTCCTTTCTATACATAAAAGCCTCTAGCTGGCTTTAATCCAATTAAGATGCACACACATACACACACATAGACACAGCCACCACTAAACTCTATTTTAAAACTAATTTCCAACAACATTATAGACAATAATCTCTTCATTACAGTAGCAGACTGGAGAGATGCTGGTGTAGTTGTAATGTCACTGAACTAGTCAACCAGAGGTCCAGGCTAATGCTCTGTGGACACAGAGTCAAATCCCGCCATGTCAGCTGGTGGAATTTAAATTCAATTAATAAATCTGGAATATGAAAGCTAGTCTCAGTAATGGTGACCATGAAACTATCATCGATTGTTGTAAAAACCCATCTAGTTCACTAATGCCCCTTGGGGAAAGAAATCTGCTGTGCTTACCTGGTTTGTCCTACATGTGACTCCAGACCCACAACAATGTGATTGACTCTTAACTGCCCCCTGAAATGGCTGAGCAATCCACTTAGTCCAAGGGCAATTAGGGATGGCTAACACTATTCCTGCCCTGTCTGCCTCCCCGTCCTGGGAAGTGGGTGTCGTCGGCAATGCCACCATTTATTGCCCATCCATAATTGCCCTCGGGAAGGTGGTGGTGAGCTGCCTTCTCGAATCACTATGTGCCCTGTGGTGTAGGTACACCCACAGTGCTGTTAGACGGGGAGTTCCAGGATTTTGATCCAGCAACTGTCAAGGAATGACAATATAATCCCAAGTCAGGGTGGTGTTTTTCCCTCGGGAGTTCCCCTCCATGTGTCTGCTGCCCTTGTCCTTTTAAATGGTAGAGGTCATGGGTTTGGAGGTGCTGTTGAAGGAGCCTTTGCTACAGTGCATCTTGGAGATTCAATGGTATTACCATCACTGAATACCCCACCATCACCATCCTGGGGGTTCTAAATGACCAGAAACTGAACTGAACCAGCCACATAAATACTATGGCTACAAGATCATGTCAGGTGGTGAGTAACTCACTTCCTGACTCCCCAAAGCCTGTCCACCATCTACAAGGCACAAGTCAGGAGTGTGATGGAATACTCTCCATTTGCCTGGATGAGTGCAGCTCCAACAGCACTCAAGAAGCTCGACACCATCCAGGACAAAGCAGCCCGCTTGATTGGCACCCCATTCACCACCTTCAACATTCACTCCCTCCACCACTGACGCACAGTGGCAGCAGCGTGTACCTTGAATATCATGGAGATGGTTAGATTCTCTCTTGTTGATGATGGTCATTGCCTGGCACTTGTGTGGCATGAATGTTATTTGCTACTTATCAACCCAAGCCTGAATGTTGTCCAGATCTTGTTGCATTTGGACAAGAACTGCTTCAGTGTCTGAGGAATCATGAATGGTGCTGAACATTGTGCAATCATCAGCGAACATCCTACTTCTGACCTTATGATGGAAGGAAGGTCACTGATGAAGTATTTGATATGATGAAGGTGAAGATGATGGGCCTAGGACACTACGCTGAAGGCCTCCTGCAGTGATGTCCTGGGACTGAGATGATTGACCTCCAACAACCACAATCATCTTCCTTTGCGCTACATATGACTTCAGTCAGTGGAGAGTTTTGCCCCTGATTCCTATTGACTCCAGTTTAGCCAGGGCTCTTTGATGCCACACTTGGTCAAATAAGAGGAGCTTGTAACAAAGGCAATGCAATAATCATAGGTGGGGGGAGGCTTCAATCTTCATATATAATGGACATATCACATCGGCAAAAAGTCGTCTGGAGGACATGTTTATGGAAAGCAATTCAAACAATTTCCAAGTACAAAATATCACAGAACCAACCAAGCAAGGGGATAATTAGGATCTTGTTTTGGTTAATGAGACAGTGTCTATTAGTAATCCCACAATAAAGAACCATGTAGGGAAAAGTGATCATAATATGACAAATTTCACATTGAGGGTTATGTACATAGGTCCAAACCTAGAGTATTGAATTTAAACAAAGACAATTACTTAGGTATGATGGGTGAGTTGACTAAGGCAGGTTGGCAAATTAGATTAAAGGTGTGATGATGGATTAACCAGGGTGAACAGTTAAAGGAATATTTCATAATTCTCAACAAAACTACATTCCATCAAGAAGTAATACATCACAAGAAAAGAGACCCATCTAGGGCTAAAGAGGTTCTGGATCATATTAGATTAAAAGAGGAGGTTTACACAAACAGACGCTTGGTAGTACAGAACTTGAATATTGCTGAACAGAGAGAAACTTGCATTCATCAGGACAAATGCAAGAAAACGAAATTTCAAACTATCACAACAATATATACCACAGGAGAAAAGAGTGCTGATTGGTTGGCAAGTCGATTTGGATTGGCTGAGTCATTGCCATGGAGAAAGCAACAGGAAACTAAAGACTCCCCCAGGCTCCCAGGGAATTCAAAAAAAGGCACAAGCTTGAACATATTCCTTTTGTTTGCAGAGAACAAAACCGAGGCCAATGCTTCAGACAGAGCTATTGCTCTGCAGCAATGATCAAGTGATGTGCAGCATCTGTACTGTTAAAAGATGACCATTGACCAGAAACTGAACTGGACTAGCTATATAAATACTGTGGCTACAAGAGCAGGTCAGAGGCTGGGAATCCTGCAGCGAGTAACTCACCTCCCAACTCTCCAGAGCCTGTCCCCTGTCTACAAGGTACAAGTCAGGAGTGTGATGGCATACTCCCCACTTGCCTGGATGAGTGCAGCTCCCACAACATTCAAGAAAGCTCGACACCATCCAGGGCAAAGTAGCCCACTTGAATGGCACCCCATCCATAAACATTCACTCCCTCTACCACTGACGCACAGTGGCAGCAGTGTGTGTACCATCTACAAGATGCACTGCAGCAATTCACCAAGGCTCCTTCGACAACACCTTCCAAACCCTTGATCACTACCATCTAGAAGGACAAGGACAGTAGACACATGGGAACACCACCACCTGGAAGTTCCTCTCCAAGCCCATTACCATCCTGACTTGGAAATATATCGCCGTTCCTTCACTGTCGCTGGGTCAAAATCTTGGAAACTCCCTCCCTAACAGCACGGTGGGTGTACCTACACCACATGGACTGCAGCAGTTCAAGAAGGCAGCTCACCCCCACCTTCTCAAGGGCAGTTAGGGATGGACAATAAATGCTGGCCCAGCCAGCGATGCCCACATCCAGTGAATGAATAAAAGGTAAAATTAATGGGCCAATTTTAACCTAACGGAGTCAAAATATCAATGGCAAGTTAAATTAGAACAAGTTAAAACTGGCAGCCAACGCTACTCCATGCATATTCTGCTGGGTGGATTATTGCTTGTTCAAGTCCTTGGACATATTTTAGCCAACCCTCCTAATATCTCATTCAACAACAACTCTCATTTATATAACATCTTCACTGTACTAAAATACGCCAAGGTACTTGACAATAGCGTAACCAGGTGAGAAACTGAGGCCTAGATGGAGGCCTCATTTGAAAGTCTCCAACACTGCATCACTCTCAGTACCACGCCCGGATGTGTCAGCCTGAGTGACGTGCTCAGGTCTCTGAAGTGGGACTCGAACCCATGACCTCTGACTCGGAAACAAAAGCCCAATTATCCAAACCAGGATCCTAGTCCATTATCCCAGTGTATTGGGAAGTGGGGGGTAGCATGAATCTGGAAAAATCAGTTCTAAGACATCTTCCATAGAACAATGGGCTGTAAGCAGGTCTCCAATTTCCCCCAGAATGGAGCTAAACCCTGAATCAGAAGGACACATCAGGAAAGGTGACCAAAAGCTTTGTCAAGGAAGTAGGTTAAAGAAGGACAGAGAAGCGGAGAGGGTTAGGGAGGGAATTCCAGAGCTTTGGACCCAGGCAGCAAAAGGCAGGATTGTCAATCTGAAGGCAGCTCCTCGCAAACATCATTTGGTTTTTAAAATTCATTCTTGGAATGAGAGCAGGGCCGGAATTTATTGCCCATCCCTAATTGCCCTTGAGAAGGTGGTGGGTGAGCTGCCTTCTCGAGCCGCTGCAGTCCATGTGGTGTAGGTACACCCACAGTGCTGTTAGGGAGGGAGTTCCAGGATTTTGACCCAGCGACAGTGAAGGAACGGCGATATATTTCCAAGTCAGGGTGGTGAATGACTTGGAGGGGAACTTCCAGGTGGCGATGTTCCCATGTGCCTAATCTCCTTGCCCGTGTAGGGGGTAGAGGTCGGGGGTTTGGAATGTGTGCTCAAAGAGTTGGAAGTGAGACTGCATTTAAACTGGAGGTGGTGTGAAACTACCTTTTGAGGTCAGTCTCACACCTCTTGCCTAGAGCATTCCCCAGTTGGATGGACGAGCTGGCCAAGGGGGTCATATTGCTGGTTTTTGCATCATGGAATCCAGTTGTGCAATGGCAGTCACATGACTGACCTCAACAAGGAACCATTACAAAGAAAGACTAACACCAGCAGCACAGGCCCGAACAACTGAACTTAGAAGATGTTAATGTGTCCCCTCCACTTGCTGAAGAGGATCGGGGAGAATTTCACCTGAGTGTGAGTGGTGATATGTTGACAGCCAGGCATTGACAACCTATCTCCAGCATCACTTACTCCCAGCAGTCAGCCGCTCTGCCCCAGGCTCCACCTGAACACAATTTCCTGCAATTGCTGCTTCTCATTTCCTGTGGCTGCAGTTGTCACCATGGATACAGGAGAGGCGGCTCGAGCTGTTTGCTTTATTCCAGATTTAATTCAGTGGCTCAGGCAACAAGATTAGGAGCAAAACATGGCATTCAAAAATTTATTAGATTCTCTAATTGAATTGGGCGAAGGAAAAATGGAAAGATTATAGGATATTATTATGCAAATCAGCAATATAGTTTTGAGGGTTTAATAACATCTTTAAACAAGAGCAGGCAGAGAATAGAATGGGGTGGTGGTGGGGGCGGGGGGTGCGTCAGATTGTGTATTGTGGCTGATTGTAAATTGTTCAAAGTTATTAACCCCTTAAGACTGTGGTCCCACCAGAAAAGAAATAGCAAAATTTTTCATCTTCGTTGTCCTGCTTCTGGGGGCTTTCGGAGATCTGCTCATTGTTGCATGGAAGATATTTTATAGCCGGCTTTCAGGATTATGCTGCACCCACTGCCCAATACACCGGGATAATGGACTAGGATCCTGGTTTGCATATTTGGGCTTTGTTTCTGAGTCAGAGGTCAGGGGTTCGAGGCCTGCTTCAGAGAGCCTGAACACGTCACCCCGGTGCGGTCCTGAGAGTGCTGCAGTGTCGGAGGCTTTCGGATGAGAAGTTAAACTCAGGCTCCGTCTGGCCTTTCTGGTGGGCGCAGAAGATCCCATGCCATTATTCTGAAGAAGGGAAGGGCAGCGTTCCCTCATATTTATCCCTCATCCAAAATCACTAATAGATTGTTCATCTATCTCATTGCTCCTTGAGGGATGTTTCTGTCTGCTGCATTTTCTACAACAGTGATACACTTCAAAAGAAATTCACCAGAATTCTCTTTCTCCCTGTCTCCTCCCTTTCTCTTTGTCCTCCTCCATTTCTTGTTTCCCCTTCTGTTTATCCCTGGGCTTTCTCTGTCCGTCTCTGTCTCTCTGTTTCTTTCATTCTGCTTCTCCCCATCTCTCATTCTGTTCACCCCTTCCCTGTCTCCTTTTCCTGCTTTGTAACAGCAAGAGAGAATCAAAGAACAATTCGGATCTCTTCAGGATGTATCAAGGGTTGAACATGAGGATGAATATAGATACTGTGGCTGCAAGAGCAGGTCAGAGGGTGGGAATTATGTGGTGAATAACTCACCTCCTGACTCCCCAAAGTCTGTCCACCATCTACAAGGCACAAGTCAGGAGTGTGATGGAATACATTCCACTTGCCTGGATGAGTGCAGCTCCCACAACAATGCAAAGCTAGACCCCATCCAGGACAAAGCAGCCCGCTTGATCGGCACCCCATCCACAAACTTTCAGTCCCACCACCACCGATGCACAGTGGCAGTAGTATGTACCATCAACAAGATGCACTGCAGCAACTCACCAACACTTGTTCAACAGCACCTTCCAAATCCATGACCTCTACCCCCTAAAAGGACGAGAGCAGCAGATACATGGGAACACCACCAACTGGAAGTTCCCCTCCGAGCCACTCACCATCCTGACTTGGAAATATATCTCCGTTCCTTCACTGTCGCTGGGTCAAAATCCTGGAACACCCTCCCTAACAGCACTGTGGGTGTACCTACACCACATGGACTGCAGCTGTTGAAGACGGCAGCTCACCACCACCTTCTCAAGGGCAATTAGCAGTGGGAAATAAATGCTGGTCTTGTCAGTGATGCCCACATCCCTTGGACAAATAAAAAAAGCAATACATCATTTATATTTTAACATGAGAGGTACTAAATGCTCACTCTGTGGGGTGTCTGTGCAGTAAGGCCATCTGATAACTATCTGAAGCATTGCTCCTTCATCTAACACACAAAGAGCTCTGTCACAAATAACGATAAGTTGTATACAGATATTTTGCTAATTATTCCCTGAAGCCTACGCACAGGCAATGATGGGTCTCTGAAATTAATTTCCAGAATGTGATGACACAGATTTGTTCTAGAGAACTAAAACTTGTATGAACAGGCTGTTATGACTTTGTTAACGATGCCCCTCTGTTCATACCTACATATGAGTTGGTAGCAGGAGAGGGCCTTTTGGCTGCTCTACCATTCAACAAGATCATGGCTGACCTGATTGTGGCCTCAACTCCACATTCCGCCTACCTCTGTTAAAGTTTGATTCCCATGTTAGTCAAGAATCTATCTACCCCTGCCTTAAAAGTATTCATTGACCCTGCCCCCACTGCTGTCTGGGTTAAAGAGTTCCAAAGGCCCACAGCCTTCTGAGAGAAATAACTTCTCCTCATCTCCACCTTAAATGGGAGACTCCTTGTTTCTGAACTGTATCCCATAGTTCTAGTCTCTCCCACAACGGGAAACACCTTGTCAGCATCCACCCTGTCAAGTCCCCTCAGGATCTTATATGTTTCAATAAGGTCACCTCTCACTCTTCTAAACTCCAAAGGATACAGGCCCAGCCTGTCCAACCGTTCCTCATCAGATAACCCCTCCATCCCAGGTATCAGTTAAGTGAAACTTCTCTGCACTGCTTCTAACACGTTTATATCCTTTCTTAAATAAGGAGACCAAAATTGTACACAGTACTCTACATGCAGTCTAACAAATGACCTGTACAACTAAAGCAAAACATCCCTACTTTCATATTCCATTCCCCTTGCAATAGCCACCAACATTCTATTCTCTTCCTAATCACTTGCTGTGCCTGCATACTAACTTTTTGTGATTCATGCGCCAGAACACCCAGATCCCTCTGTACCTCAGAGTTCTGCCATCTCTCTCCATTTAAACAATATACTGCTCTTCTATTCTTCCTGCCAAAATGGACAAGTTTTCATTTTCCCACATTGTACTGCATCTACCAGATTTTTGCCTGCTCACTTTAACCTATCTATGTCCTTTGCAGACTCTCTACCTCCTCTTGACAACTTACTTTCCTGCCTATCTTTGCGTCATCGGCAAATTTAGCTCTCATACATTTGGTACCTTCATCCAAGCCATTGATACAGATTGCAAATAGTTGGGGCGCCAGCACTGATCCCTGTGACATTCCTCTTGGCATATCTAGCCAACCCAAAAATGTCCCATTTATGCCTACTCTCTGTTTCCTGTTAGCTAACCAATCCTTTGTCCATGCTGATATGTTATATACCATTAACAGTATATATTAAATTAGTATATATTATAATAGTTCTTATTGATATGTTACTACATTCCTCAGTCATTTTACATTAATTATACTTTTCTTAAAGTAGGAAAAGAGCTTTCAGCTTCAGCACCAAGGTTGTAAAGTGAGTTTTGATGGATCTGGATGATATCAGCATGCGGTTTTGACTCTGGTATGGAATATTGATAGCATTATTTCAGCTGCCTTCACAACAACCTGAAATGACTTTACCACATCTATAATATGTCCCAAAGGTTTCACTTGCAATGAGGTGCAATCAACGTTGTAATGTTGTCAAACACAGCAGCCAATTTGCACACAGCAAGATCCCATTATCTGCAACAAGAATAAAACTGACTCAACCTTTTCCAGGAATGGTTAGTTGGGAAGAGTATTGGGATGTTTTGGGGCAGGATTTTACGGTCCTGCCAAAGTTAGTGGACTCTTGAACGGCTCACTGCATCTTACAGACTGATTTCATCCCTAAACATGCTCGGTACTATTATACACAGTCTGATTACAACCCTAAACATGCTTGGTCCTATTATACACAGTCTGATTACAACCGTAAACATACTCAGTACTATTATACACAGCCTGATTACAAGTGTAAACATACTCAGTACTATTATAGAGTCCAATTACAATCCTAAACATACTTAACACTATTATACACAGTCTGATTACAACCCTAAACATGCTCAGTACTATAATACAGTCTGATTACATCCTAAATATACTTGATACTATTATACACAGTCTGATTCCAACCCTAAACATGCTCAGTACTATTATACAATCTGATTTACAGTGTTATACACTGATTACAACCCTATACATGCAGTGAAGCTGTACAAAATCTGTTTACAACCCTACATATTTTATGCTGTTACGTACAGTCTACTAACAATTTGATATGATTAGTGCTGTTATTACAGAGTCTGATTACAGTCCTATATACTCAGTGCTGTTCAAGTAAGATTTGCATTTATATGGCACTTTTCATGAGCACTGGATGTCACAGCCAATAAGTTACTTTTGAAGTGTAGTTATTGTTGTGATGTAGGGAACATAAAATCCTGTTTGCACACAACAATCTCCCACAAACAGTCACAAGTAATAACCAGATCATTTGTTTTTGTGACGTTGATTGAGGGATAAACCTTTGCCAGGATGCTGGGAGTCACAATCCTATCTATCTACTTGCTCCTGCTGTGTATGTTCACGATCCTACATACTCAATGCTGTAACTCACAGTCAGATTACACTCATATATGCTCAGTGCTGCTTTACGTAGTCTGTTCACTGTATTCAGTGAAGCTATACACAGCTTTATTCCAATTCTACATGCTCGGTGCTATTATACAAAGTCTGTTTATAATCCTACGTAATTCGAACAGCTTGATTACCATCAAACAATGAAGGATCATGAGTGCTGTTATACACAGCCTGATTACAATTATTTTTAATCAGCAGTGTAACACAGTGTAATTACAATCTTAAATTCTCAGTACTTTTACACAGTCTGGTCACAATCAAACACAATGACTGTGTTTATATGTAATCATCTATGTTCAGTGCTATTTTGCATAATCTGATTACACAATCAGCATTGGTGTACACAGTCTGGTTAAAATCCTTTTTACTCAGTGCTGTTATGCACAGTCTGACTACAATCTTATACTCTTGCTGCTTTTATACACAGCTACAATAATAGTTCTTGGGGAGTATTGTATTTAATTTGTCAGCTGGTTGGACACCAGGGCGAAGTTTTAGAGAGGAGAAACAAGATGCAGAGAGGACTCAGGGAGACAAACAGTAAAACTATTCTAAACAATTGTTCAGTCATTACAGAATAGGATGGCTTGTGGTGCAGTGGGTAGTGTCCCTGTCTCTGAGCCAGTAGCTCTGGGCTCAAGTCCCATGCCAGGACTTAATGGCCATGGAGAAATCATTCATAACGTGGACTAAGAGGGAGAGCATCAACTTGTAAATCCTTCCAACACATGCCAGTGGTAGGTGGTAAGAACAGGAGAGATTCCTGCTCAGCCCATTGATGGAAAGAAGCCCTTTGGAGCCTCCACCATCACTATCCATAGTTTCAGATTACAATATGTATGTAGAAGCGCTGGGATTTGAGCTTCTGTCCCCAGAGCACTAGTCTGAGCCTCTGGGTTGCTAGTCCAGTGATGTTACCATCACGGCATTGTCTTGCCAGTTATACACGGTCTGGTTATAATGTGATATACTCAGGTCTGTTACGCAGTTATATATAATGAGGGCTGCTGTTTGCAAAGTTATATAATCAGTGCTGTTTTATACAATCTGTTTACAATCCTATATAATCAGTGCTGCTTTATACATTCTGTTTACAATCCTATATAATCAGTGCTGCTTTATACAATCTGTTTACAATCCTATATAAACAGTGCTGCTTTATACATTCTGTTTACAATCCTATATAATCAGGGCTGCTTTACACATTCTGTTTACAATCCTGTATAATCAGGGCTGCTTTATACATTCTGTTTACAATCCTATATAATCAATGCTGCTTTATACAATCTGTTTACAATCCTATATAATCAGTGCTGCTTTATACAATCTGTTTACAATCCTATATAATCAGTGCTGCTTTATACATTCTGTTTACAATCCTATATAATCAGTGCTGCTATTTACATTCTGTTTACAATCCTATATAATCAGTGCTGCTTTATACAATCTGTTTACAATCCTATATAATCAGGGCTGCTTTACACATTCTGTTTACAATCCTATATAAACAGTGCTGCTTTATACATTCTGGTTACAATCCTATAGAATCAGTGCTGCTATTTACATTCTGTTTACAATCCTATATAATCAGTGCTGCTTTATACAATCTGTTTACAATCCTATATAATCAGGGCTGCTTTACACATTCTGTTTACAATCCTATATAATCAGTGCTGCTTTATACATTCTGTTTACAATCCTATATAATCAGTGCTGCTTTATACATTCTGTTTACAATCCTATATAATCAGTGCTGCTTTATATAGGATTGTAAACAGAATGTATAAAGCGGCACTGATTATATAGGATTGTAAACAGAATGTATAATCAGTGCCGCTTTATACATTCTGTTTACAATCCTATATAATCAGTGCTGCTTTATACAATCTGTTTACAATCCTATATAATCAGTGCTGCTTTACACATTCTGTTTACAATCCTATATAATCAGTGCTGCTTTATACATTCTGTTTACAATCCTATATAATCAGTGCTGCTTTATACATTCTGTTTACAATCCTACTTAATCAGTGCTGCTATTTACATTCTGTTTACAATCCTATATAATCAGTGCTGCTTTATACAATCTGTTTACAATCCTACTTAATCAGTACTGCTTTACACATTCTGTTTACAATCCTATATAATCAGTGCTGCTTTATACATTCTGTTTACAATCCTATATAATCAGTGCTGCTTTATACATTCTGTTTACAATCCTATATAATCAGTGCTGCTTTATACATTCTGTTTACAATCCTATATAATCAGTGCTGCTTTATACAATCTGTTGACAATCCTATACAATCTGTGCTGCTTTATATAGGATTGTAAACAGATTTTTTACACGGTTGACCAACTGCGTATTGACATCTAATCCTCAAAGACGTACCTTCTTTCTCTCTATGGGCACCTTACCAGTTTATGTACCATTCCCAAAACCTTGCGCAATGGTGCAGCCATAAACCCAAATGTAGAAGCATATCATGAGCAGCAGGAGCTCAAGGCATCCTTGTGTAACAATTTGCAATTGAACTCAGTGTCCTGTTGACACATATTCTCAATAAATCATACCACACTGGTTGGGAAGGAGTGACTGGTGCCCCTGTGCCAAAGTCAATCCCAGCTACTGTTGAGAATGTGCATCCCATTTCTCTCACTGATCATTGTCCAAAATTAGCCCGAAGATTACTTGTGCAGTAGACGATGAGCAATATGATGAAACATTTTAGACCATCAGCATTTGATAATAGAAAGGGATTATCCACAGTCGTTTGTCTTGTGAATCTTTAATCAACTGTATGTTAACACTGACAAACAGAAAGCATCATCAACAGTGGTGCCAACTGATTTTAGCAAAGTATTTGACCGTGTAGATCATAACATCGCCATCCACAATCTCCTTCAAGTAGGAGTGAGGCCATCATGTGTACATTCTGGGCCTTTTTCAACAGTCAACAACAATGTGTTCAATACAAATCAAGTACTTCAAGTTGGATAACACTACATGCTGGGGTCCCACAGGGAACCAAATTTGGCCCAGTTATTGTTCTAACCAATGCAAATAATACCTTATTGATATCACCGTGCCTATTCATCCTTATAAATATGTGGATGACCTGACCCTCTTGGAGTGCGAGAAAGTGGCATTGATGTAGATGATCAGCCATGATCTAATTGAATGGCAAAGCAGGCTGGATGGGCTGAATGGCCTACTCCTGTTCCTATGTGCCTAATCTCATGTGGAAATGGCAGTCATTTCATTGAGTGATGGGAAACAGTGAATCACACCAGACTGAAGTCCCCAGAGTGCCAAGCTATGGAATTGTGTTTCATGTGCAAACCTCCTGATCCCTCTCTCATCAATTTAAATGGTGCCAAGAGGTAACAAGCATGCATTAAGCTATTAGGAATCTACATTCAAAGTGCCCTCAAATGGGATTACCAAGTGCACAAAATGCTTAAGAGAGTAAATGGAGAATTTCATATGTTGCGTCTTCTCAAGCCTTACAATGTATCTTAAACTGACCTACTCCCTGTGTTTAATAGTTACATAAGACCCACTGTTGAATACACATTGCAAGTGTGGGTTGCTTGACTTACCAAAGAGCACGTGAAGAAACTCAAAGGTGTTCAGAAGCAAGCACTGAAATGGATCCTGAGAAGCGCATACCAAACCTACTCTGACACAATCAATCAAACTGCATACGGATAAAACTCTGGCAGGACTTTACTGGAAAGCTCTCGAATCCCATCTCTCACCGCCACTATCTCTCATCTCTCGAATCCCATCTCTCACCGCCAATTTCTCTTGCCACAACCACACGAAGGTAAACATGTGATGGAATTGAGGAGAAAAGATGTCATTCCGCAAATAAGATACAGGACGAATAGACCTAGAGACAGCCCAATCCCCTATTCATAAATATTATGTAAATGTTTGAGAATTGAATTAACTCAGCCTGACAACATATGAGCTACGGACTTTAATACAAAATGCAGAATGTAGACGACATCTTTCCAACAATTATTACAAGTCCCTCATCTCTAGCCCAGCTGATTCTCTCATCCCTTTACCCTTCCCCTGATAGTGCCATGGTCCTTTAGTGTTGCCGCCCTTCTGCTTTTTACATCCTCCTGTGCTCTTCCAGAGCATTGAATTCCCATGCATGTTCAGCCATTGCTCTGTGTGTCAGGATTATAGGGTTAGGGTTATAGGGTTAGGGTTATAGGGCTGTTATAGTGTTAGGGTTAGGGTTACAGGGTTATAGGGTTAGGATTAGGGTTGAGCTTTGTGGACTGTAATCCCACCAGAGGCCCAGTGAACTGATTAAAAAAACATGGATTTAAACATCCACCATTGGGGTGGTTTGCAGCAGCTGAGTGCAGGACCCTGTTCTCCTTCTAGCAATGTCGCTGCCCCCCCCGATTTTCTGTCTTATTCCAGTCCATTCCCAAATTGCACATATTAAGTAGTTGGATTTACAAGTTCCCATGGCTGTCCCAATAAGCCCTCTTACACTTATTCCCTATGTTTGACCAGTCTGTCTCAGTCCATTACTAACACAATCAGTGTGGTGCTGTGCCAGGCTTGATTTGTAGCGGGTGATGTAGCTCCATGCGAGTTGGTCGGGGTGACATATTAGACAGAGGGCATTCAGGCGGCCAGCAACACCCGACCCTGGTTTGGACCAGTAAGTTTCATCATCCTCTGCAGAGAGCCCTCAGGCTCTCAATCTATAATCAATGCTTCTCAATTCCACTGCTAGTGCTGTAAAAGCAAAATACTGCGGATGCTGGAGACCTGAAATCAAAACAGAAAATGCTGGAAAAGCTCAGCAGGTCTGGCAGCATCTGTGGAGAGAGAAACAGAGCTAACATATCGAGTCCGTATGACTCTTCTTTAGAGATCTGAAGAACAGTCATATGAACTCGAAATGTTCACTGTTTCTCTCGCCACAGGTGCTGCCAGAGCCATTGAGAAGTCTGGTTTATTCTCCATATCACGTTCCAATCGACAGCACTTCACTCTTAGACTTGTCAACGGGGTTAACCCTGCCGCCGTCAGCCATTCTCTATTGGAAGTGTTGATGGTTTGACAGAGTTCGGGCTGCCTGATGTCTGTTTGTGTGTGAGACTAATACTCACTCTGCTAATGAGCTGTCTACTCCAGGGACTCCCAGTCTATGTCTTCGCCATCATTCCTAACGGGTAATCGAGCTGTCTGCCACTGGCCACATGTGGCCTCAGTTATTCATAATCTAATTCCCTCCTGCTGACGATTATGATTTTCTCAGTGGCTTCTGTCGAGCGAATCTCAGTGCAGTTTGAACATTGTAGTACAGCTTTCAAACGCTGCTGTTGCCTAGTACTTCTCTCAGTTCCTTATTTCCTTGTACAGTAACCATGGCTCCAAAGCACTCAGTAGTGCCCATTCCTTCTGCTCCTGTTCCAGCTTTGTTTGTGTCACCAGTCCAGACTAACATCCATATTTCACCAACATTTTGTCAATGGGGCAAAGTAGCCTGCTTGATTGGCACCCCATTCATCATCTTAAACATTCACTCCCTCCACCACTGACGTACAGTAGCAGCAGTGTGTACCATCTAGAAGATGCACTGCAGCATCTCAGCAAGGCTCCTTCGACAGCACCTTCTAAACCCACAACCGCTACCATCTAGAAGAACAAGGGCAGCAGATAGATGGGAGCACCACCACCTGCAAGTTTCCCTCCAAGTCACTCACCATCCTGACTTGGAAATATATCGACCGTTCCTTCACTGTCGCTGGGTCAAAATCCTGGAACTCCCTCCCTAACAGCACTGTGGGTTTACCTACACCACATGGACTGCAGCGGTTCAAGAAGGCAGCTCACCACCACCTTCTCAAGGGCAATTAGGGATGGGCAATAAATGCTGGCCCAGCCAGTGATGCCCACATCCTGTGAGTGCATAAATAAAATAACCCATTTATGTGGCTTGTGCCCAGCAGAATGGTAGTCATGATAATGAAAAACCTATAAATGGAAATAACCTAAAGATCTTGAAGGTTCCAAGCAATGGGACTGTGACTATTTCCTTTGACAGCTTGTTCCATTGTGTGGGACTGTACTTGGGGAGACAGATTGTTGATAAACTGGCTCAGAAACAAATGGTCTTTGTAGTTTGTGTGGATGATGACCTCGTGTTTTGTCATTGCCAGAGGGTTAGTAATGGACTGAGACAGACTGGTCAGACATAGGGGATAAGTGTAAGAGGGCTTTTTGGGACAGCCATGACAATTTGCAAATCCAACTACTTAATGTGTGCAATTTGGAAATGGAATGGAATAAGACAGAAAATCAAGGGGGGGCAGCGACACTGCTAGAAGGAGAACGGGGTCCTGCACTCAGCTGCTGCAAATCACCCCAATGGTGGATATTTAAATCCATGTTTCTTTAGTCAGTTTACTGCGCCTCTGGTGGGATTACAGTCCACAAAGCTCAACCCTAACCCTAGTACCCTGTAACCCTAACATTGTAACCCTGTAACCCTATCCCTGGTACTTGTATCTATCGATTCCTACCAGTCCAGTCCATTCCATACTTTACAGAACACGATCAGTCTGTTTGTCTCTCTCCTGTAGTCATTCCCATTCCACAAGGACAGCAGTATAACTCTGTCAATTTAGCGTGCAACATCTGATTTCCCAGTTTTTGGTTTGTCCTCTCACCTGACACAACTGATTTTTCTTTTCTTCTAGATGTCCTTTCCGTTTCTCAATCTTGTCTTCTGATCTTTCTAAGTGGAGATATGCAGCAGACATCAACAGTCACCTGGCTGGTTTCATGTCGACTACTTCATTGACATATCGTCTCATTGCCCTTTATGGCAGGTCTCTGTCATTCTGGGCACTAGGTCCTCATCCACTATTATCTCTACTAGTGTTTCTTAAAGTATTTAGTATCCTTTGTGGTGGCTTGTATTCATGTTGCATCTTAACGTAATAAAATGCCAAGGACGTACACTGTAAGTTTAGCAAAATTTGACACCAGGTCACAAAAGGTGATCTTAGGGAAGATGGCCAAGGACTTGGTCAAAGAGGGAAGTTTTAAGGAGTGTCCTAAAGGAGGAGAGAGGGAAGTAGAGAAGCGGAGAGATTTAAAGAGAGAAGTCCAGGTTTCAGGGCTTAGGCAACTGAAGGCACAGGCCCCAATGGTTCATTAAAATTGGGGATACTCAGGAAGTTAAAATTGGATGAGAGCAGAGGCTGTAGGGCTGGAGGAGACTGCAGAGATAGTGAGGGGTGAAGTCAAATAGATATTTGAAGAGAAGGGTGAGAATTTTAAAATCAACCATCGCTTAACTAGGAGTCAATGTAGGTCAGCGAGCACTGGAGTGTTGGTGAATGGGACTTGGTGTAAATTAGGATACAGCCTTCGAAGGGCTCAACATTATGAAGAATGAGAGGTGGGAAGCCAACCAGGAGGGTGTTGGATTAATCAAGTTTACTCTATTGAAGGATCTCATTCCTGTATTTCTTTAATACCATTCTCCCGCCCCAGTCAGTCAAGTTAATCAAGGTCCCCGAGACCTGCACTTCTACACACAGTATTTTAATAATCTCTAAGATGCCATAGAGCTGGCTGCAGCTCACCTGGTTTGTAAGACATTCAGAGGAAGGCTATACGAAACTGGTTGTGGCAATTAGGAAGGTTTATCTAGTGTATGGCAAAGCACAGCTGACAAGTCATGGTTGCGTTGATAAGGATAGCTAGCAGTCTTACCATTGAAGGTCACAGATACAATGAAACTGGTATTAGCCACTCCTCAAGGCGGAGATACAGTTCTGCCCCTTCCCCATTCTTTCTTTGACTCTTTGTCCCCAGTTCTATCCTTCTCCCAGTTGATAATCAGTTTCCTTTCTTGTGGTATTGTGTGATTACCCTGTGGTGCTGGACCTGTCACTCCACTAACATGTCTTTCATATATTCCTTTTTTTACGGTGCATGCAAAACAACCTAATTAATGTGGAAGCTCATCTTTAGATCGTGGAAACAGGGCTAATTTACCGGTCTGTCCTTAATCTGTGGGAACAACATCCCTCGCACTGCAATCAAATGGGCAACTGTCCAGAAAATGAAATCAAGTGGTCCTCTTATCAATACCTTGTACAATTTGATTAAACTGGAAGCAAAATACCGTGGGTGCTGTAAACTTGAAATAAAAACAGAAAATGTTGGAAACACTTGGCATCTGAAATAAGATAAGGGAATTGAAGGTAAAAGCCTGATGTGGTATTAACAAAGTGGCATAACTACCAGGAGGTTAGTCACACAATGCATGTGGATTAAAATAAGAGATAAGGATTGCGCACTTTGTAAGAGGGGAATAGTGGCAGAAGACAAAATGGTAAGCAAATATGTGAAATGAGTAAAAGACAGAGAATAGTAATCAAGGGAGATTTTAACTAGAATCATAGAATGGTTACAGTACGAGGTCATTTGGTCTGTTGTGTCTGTGCTAGCTCTCTGGAAGAGCCACTCACTTAGTCCCACATCCTTGGCTTTTCTGTGTAGCCCAATGTTAGGACAACTGAGCCACCTCTGGTAGTTTTAACTCTGACCCCCTGGAGAACCCCACTATCATCTTCCTCCAGTCTGAAAAACAACCGCTCAGCACTGTTTCCTGTCATGTAGCCAACCTCGTATCCACACTGTCAAGCTGCCTTTTATCCAATGGGCTTCAGCTTTGCTGACAAGCCTATTATGTGGCACTTTATCAAATTCCTTTTGGAAGTCCATGTTAACCACATCAACCGCATTACCCTTATCAACCCTCTCTGTTACCTCATCAAAAAACTCAAGCAAGATAGTTAAACATGATTTGCCCTCAAAAAAAAAGACCTGTGCTGCCTTTCCTTAATTTATCTTTCTGGTTCAGATAATTATTCAATTTCCTTTTGAAAGCCTCGGTTGAATCTGCCTCCATCACACTCTCAGTTAGTGCATTCCACATCCTAACAGCTTGCTTTGTAAAAAAAAAGTTTCTCTTCACGTTATCGCTGCTTCTTTTGCCAATCACCTTGCATCAGTGTCCTCTTTTTCTTGCCCTTTCATCAATGGGAACAGTTTCTACCTATCTACTCTGCCCAGGCCCCTCATGGTTTTAAACATCTCTATCATATCTCCTCTCAGTCCCCTCTTCCCCAAGAACAGCCCCAGCTTCTCTAAACTATCCATGTAACTGAAATCTCTCATCCCTGGAACCATTATTGTGAATCGTTTCCACACTTTCTCTAATGGTTTCGTACCTTTTCCAAAGTGTAGTGCCCAGAACTGGACATAATCCTCCCATTAAGGCCCAACCAGGGTTTGATATACAAGTTTATCATAACCTCCTTTCTTTTGTACTATATGCCACTATTTCAAGCTCAGAATACTGTATGCTTTATTAACCGCTTTCTCAACCTATCTCATCAGCTTGAATAATTTGTGCACATATTCTCCCAGGGTCCCTCCGCTCCTGCACTCGTTATACAATTGTACCTTTATATTGTGTCTCCTCGTTCTTCCTGCCAAAATGAATCACTTTAGGCTTCTCTGCATTAAACTTCATCTGCCCCATGTCTGTCCATTCTACTAATATGCCTAAATCCTCTTGAAATTCCTCACTATGCTCCTCATTGTTCACAATAATTCCAAGTTTTGTGTCATCCACAAATTTTGAAGTGGTACACCAAGGTCTGGGTCACTCGCATGGATCAAGAAAACTAGTGGTCCTAACACTGACCCCTCAAGAACTTCACTATCATCTTCCACCAGTCTAAAAAAACAACCATTCACCACTACTCTCGGTTTCTTATCATGTAGTCAACTTCGTATCCATGCTGCCAGGCAGCCTTTTATTTATGGGCTTCAGCTTTGCTGACAAGCCTATCATGTGGCACTTTATCAAATGTCTTTTGGAAGTCCATGTTAACCACATCAGCCACATTACCCTCATCAACCCTCTCTATTACCTCATAAAAAAGCTCAAGCAAGGTAGTTAAACATGATTTATCCTTAAAAAATCAGTAGTGCCTTTCCTTAATTAAACCACATTTGTCCAAGTGGCGGTTAATTTTGTCTCAAATCATCCTTCTAAAAGATTTTTCCACAGTCCCAGGATAAGGGGGTAGGCCATTTAGGACTGAGATGAGGAGGAGATACTTCACTCAGAGGGTGGTGAATCTTTGGAATCCTCTACCCCAGAGGGTTATGGAGTCTTAGTGAGCATGTCCAAGACAGAAATCGGGGTCGACTTCTGGATGCTAATGACATCAAGGGATATGGGACCGTGGAGAAAAATGGCGTAGAGATAGATGATCAACCATGATCTGTTTGAATGACAGAGCAGGCTTGACAGGCCGAAAGGCCTAGTGCTGCTCCTCTGCTCTCCCAATCTCCCCATTAGCCCACCCCCTCAGTCATGCAGGTTGAACATACGTTCAGCTACGTGAGGCTAAGAGAGGACACAGGCTAAAGCCTTGTCTTGTAAAATGGCAGCATCGACACCAGGTCAGTGTTACTCGCTGATTGATGTCACAAGCTGCATATTTCTGGGGAATATTAGGCATGTGCCCCTAAGCCCTTACTGATATGGCACCCAGTTTTGGATCAGAACTGCGTCCGTGTGCCACAAGCTCCATTTTGAAGCTTTAGAATGCGCCCCCCCCCCGGCTCCCAAAACCCCCACCCTGCCCCCACCTCCCACCTCCCCCCAGCACCCAATCATCCAATTTCTCCCCTACTCCCAGCATCTCGCCCTTTCAGTTTGCGAAGCATGCCAGATGTGGGCACTGCATTTTAGGAAAGATGTGAAGGCTTTGAAGAGAGTGCAGAAAAGATTCACGAGAATGGTTCCGGGGTGAGGGGCTTCAGTTACGACGATGAACTGGAGAAGCTGTGCCCTTGGTTACCGTGGAGGAGAGAAGGCCGAGAGCAGATTTGATCGAGGCCTTCAAAATCATGAGGGGTCAGGTCAGAGTGGACAGGGAGAAACTGTTGCCACTCGTGAAAGGATCAAGGAAGAGGTTTAAGGTCGTTGGCGAAAGAAGGGAAAAGGCAACATGAGGAAAAACACTCTCAGGCAACAAGTGGTTAAAGTCTGGAATGTGCTGCCTTAGAGTGCGGTGGAGGCAGGTTCAGTCGAAGCATTCGAAAGGGAATTAAGTAGTTACCTGAAAAGGAAGAATGTGCAGGGTTACGGGGAGGAGGCGGGGGTGGGTACTAGGTGAGTTGCTCATTCGGTGAGCCAGTGCAGGCATGGATGGGCCGGGTGGCCTCCTGCTGTAACAGTTCTGTGATTCTGTGGGTGTAAGAATTCCCTGCATAACATTGACTACAAGGCCGAGGCTCCTGACAGAAGCACATTTGTGCAGCTGTGAAAGACAATCTATAAAGCAACCGGCAGGCAAAGTGCAACCAGGACCACCCCCACCGAGGGGGAGAGGGTCGGGGGAGAAACTGGGGAGGGGGCCGCACCCACTGAGGGGGGAGAAGGTCAGCCGGGAAGCTGAGGGAGGGGCCGTGCATCATTGAGAGTGAGTCAATTAATTTGGATGGGCGGCCAAAGAATGAGATCAATAGAGGGCTAAGTTACTCTTTGCTGTTCTGTTTTACACACAGGGGCTGAAGGGTGTTCCTGGAGAAATAGATTCAATTGATGTTGAAGTGTATAATTTTATTCTTTCATGGGATGTGGGCATCAGTGGCAAGGCCAGCATTTGTTGCTCATCCCCAATTGCCCTTGATCTGAGTGACCATTTCAGAGAGAAATTAATAATCAACCTGTGAATCTGGAGTCACATGTAAGCCAGACAGATTTCCCTCCCTAAGGGACATTAGTGAACCAGATGGGTTTTTACAACAATCAATGCTAGTTTCATGGCCACCATCACTGAGACTAGCTTTATATTCCAGATTTATTCATTGAATTTAAATTCCACCAGCTGCTGTGGTGGGATTTGAACCCAGGTCCCCAGAGCATTAGCTTGGACTGCTGGGTTAAAAGTTGAGTGATATTCCCACTACACCACCATCTCCACAATGAGGTGATAGACAATTGTGTCCTCCTTGCACCTCACAAAGAAAGAGCAAGTGATACTGAGACTTTGCAATGGGATTCCCCCACGTGCTGTGTGTGAACAAATTGTTTATTGTGTGATTAATAGGAATTCCTCAATCTGCTATCAGGCCATTTTCTGCAATTATAATTTGCCCTTATCTAAGAGGGAGGAACAGCTTAATCCTTAGTGTAAAGATCAGCAAATGGCTGCTGTTTTACTACTAATACGGCACCCACTAATGCCTAGCCCTTCCACCTGCTGCCTAAACCCATTGTTTCTCTGGCAGTTAATAACAGAAGATTATGTGTCTTTCATTAAATGGTCATTCTAAAGGCAGCAAAGGGCTGATAATTGTAGCACTCCACAGCATTCAAGTTGCTTGGTAACATGTTTTAGGCTTCTAATTTTACAGCCTGTGTTTCATGCCACGCAGATCAATGTTCACCCAGGGAGGAAGGCAGGTCATGAAGGGCCCAGCCCAGGGACACACCACGGGGAGGAGGTTGGGTCGGGAAGGCCTAGGCTAGGGGCCAGGGTCACACTGTCCGGGGAGGAGGTCAGGAAGAGCCCAGCCCGATGCGCCAGATTGGCTGCCTTGGACATTGGCCATCCCAGCCACCACACCCTCCTCTCCTCCCCCCACAGAGCACGGAGCCCCAGTGTTTAGCACCTTGTGCATCCCCCTCTCCAGGGCCTCGCTGACTGGGTTTATCCTCACACCCTTTCTTGAACAAAGGTGTAAGATTTGCAAGTCGCCAGTCCTCTGGCACCACCCCTCTACCTGAGGAGGATTAGAAGGTTTTAGCCAGTGCCTCCGATATTTCCACCCTCACTTCCCTCAGCGTCCTTGGGAGCATCTCATCTGGACCTGGTGACTTTGCAACTTTGACCACAGCCAGCCTATCCACTGTCTCCTCTCTATCAATTGTTAGTTCATCTATTGCTTCCAACTACCACCTCTTTCACTAACTCCAAATAAACTGGCAAGGGGAAAACAGCAAAATTGGGAGAGATTCCACCATCTGCTGTGATAGGATTTGAACCCGTGCAGATGGTGGAATTTAGATTCAATTTTCTATGACTGCGGGACTTCTTCCTTATCCAGAACGTGAACAAACAAGTGAGGCAAAATGGCTGGATCTAAAACAAGGGAAATGAGCCAGAACAATATGAATTAAAAAAAATTGGACATACACTTTCAAAATTTGTGCATGACAGTAAATCGTGGGAGTTGTTAAAGCACACGAGGGCTTTGACAAAATACAGGAAGGCCTGAGTAAACTTCAATATAGGTAAGTGTGAGGCAGTATGTTTTCACTGAAAGATAAGGAGGTCATATACTCCTTGCAAAATAGGTCTAAACAGGGTAGAGAGAAGAGGTCTTGGAGTGCTGTGGGTAGTGTCCCTGCTTCTGAGTCAGAAGCTCCGGATTCAAGTCCCACTCCAAGACTTGATGGCCAAGGGAGATGTGTTCTTAACATGGCCAAACAGGTTGATTATCAACCTGCAAATCGCTCCAACACACGCCAATGGCAGGTGGTGAGAGCGGGAGAGCAGGAGAGACATGGTCAACCATGCGATGGAAAGGAAACTGGAGCCTCTACCATCAATATCCATAGCTCCGGACGACAACATGCATGTAAAAGTGCATGTTGCCACAAACTCGGACTCCTTGGCTCAGTTGGCCGGACAACCCTGGTGTGGATCAGATTGGCACCAACAGCACGGGGTTCGATCCCAGTTCTGGCTGGGCTGAACTTGGGACCGGCCTACCTGTGGTGGAGGACATGGCTCTGTGGGTCAGACTTGCCTTCAGGCAGAGAACTCAAGAAGTGGGATCTGGGGGACACAGATTCACAGATCACTTAAAAGAACTGCAAGTAAAGCATTTGGGTTCATTTCTAGAAGAGTAGAGTTGGAAAACAGTAAAGTTGTGTTCAGCTTGTATGGAACCTTGGTAGAATCACACATGGAATGCTGTGCATGGCTCTGGTCTCCATATTTTATAAAGGGCACAGGGCCAATGGAGAAGGTACAAAAAGAAGATTTACAGCTTGATATGTGAACTGAGAGTTTAGAACCAGAGAGAAGGGCTGAACAGGTTGGGGCTCTTTTGTCCAAGAGAAAACGGAGAAGTGACCTGATTGAGGAATGAAAGAGTGCCTCAAAGATAGAGAAGATCTTACAGACAAGACCAGAACCAGGCTTCAACTAGATAAGATCTAATAAATCTAAGAAGGAAACTTCTTTACCCAGAGAATGGTGAGAGTGTGGAACGTGTTACCCACTGGGAGTAGTTGATGTAACCAGCATAGGTGCATTTAAGTGGAAGCTAGATAAACACATGAAGGAGAAGGGAATAGAAGGATATAATGATAGGGTAGGATGAGGTAGGATGGAGGAAGCTCCTGTGGAGCATTAAACACAGGCACAGATAAGTTGGGCTGAATGGCCTCTTTCTGTGCTGTAAACATGTTGTGGTACTTTGTAATAATTTAGTGGGTTAATTAAGTTCAATCATTTCACTTCAATTAGGCTTAAAAACAGAAGGATTTAATCTCTTAAACCAACAATACACAATAAAATGATAAAAGTGATTACTCGTGTTTACAAATGGCTAATAAATGTGAGTGTTTCAGTGCCACCGGTTGTGACTCCATCGTCTTGTCAAGGCTTTGTCAGTGTTAACTCCTTCCGAGTACGAATATTAGAAAAATTCTGTTAACTGAGAAACCTTTCCATCATTTATGGTCAGCGTATTTCCCAGTCATTTGAAAAGACTACAGGAGAAAGAACAAAAAGAAAGACAGCCTCACTTTTGGTTTCAACATTTCACTTCCGATTTTGTAGCCCTTTATATCACGAGAGTGCTGATTGGCTGATCGAAAGAACATGTACGTAGATTATGCCTGTTTCAGCTAAACCAAATAAGTGACAGCCATTCGCTGACTCGTTCCTCAGGGCAATGCCTTGACCAACCTGGTTCAAGCTGCCTGGTTTAAATTTCAAACAATGCTTGGCAGTTAACTGTCAGCCACCATCACTGGTACATTCTCCATGGCAACGCCACTTGTCAACCAATCAGCACTCTCTTCACATACAGTATAAATTGTTGTTTTTCCCTTACATTGGTGTTCTTGCGAGTGTACTGATGAGCGCAAGATGAAAACCTTAGGGACATGCCTCTTTTCTCAGCAATACTTATTTTATTCATTCACAGG